>NW_016810178.1:2177639-2231074 GCF_001698545.2 Rhinopithecus bieti
TAACTACATAATTTAGGAATAACTATTTCTGGATTCTGGGATTATGTCAATTTGTATTCTTATCTTTTCTGTTTATTTGAATTTATTGAAAATTAACTTTCACAAATACTAGTATTTATGATAATATTATCAATAAATAGCAAATCTTTTTCCTTCTGATTGATTGGTTAGAATTTATTTGTTTCCTAAATTATGTAGTTAATTCCAATAATATTTTTGCAGATCTATCATGTGTCACAAGTACACAACCATTCTGATCACAATTATAAAAATCTAATATTTTAATTTCTAATACATTACTTTTATAACACATTCATCTGATAGTTATTATTTCTGTTTCATTGATTAAATTATGCTGGGAAAATAATTACCCTTATATGCTGGTGTCAATATGGTTCTCTTCTTCCTCACCTGACATTGCAAAACATTTCAAAATAAAATTATAGATTTAAGGAAAGAATTTGAAAGCAACTACAATGGAAATTTTCAAAATATAGTAAAAGAAAAAAATATAATAAAGGCTGTGAATGCATCAGCAGCTTCAACAAGTAAATATCAACAAGTGACTGTTTTATTTCATTTGTATCCACTATGTTACTCATAGAGAATTATTTTGGGAAAACTGAGATTTTGTACATATATCCAAAAATAATCAAAGATGTATTTCTTAAGAAAGGCATCCTTTTAATAGGAGAGCCCTAATGTTTACTACCTATCTGTAGATGAGAACAATCTAATAATTCCATCAACTACACAGTCAAACTTAAAGTTTTCCAATTTTCTCATAGTTTTAAATAGTTGATTCATTTGAGTAAATATCCAAGTATGTTACTAGATTATTTACTTCCTTAAAGCATCTTATAATTAATAGATCTCCTTCAATTCTTTTTTCATTATCATGAAGAACATAATAAATACATTTTTGGAATAGAATAAAGTCCAACATTCTATTACTTTGTGTCAATCCACTGAAATTGCTTATTATATTTCCATTTATTTTACGTTTTTGTAAAAAAGTTCAACTTATATTTTAAATATGGAAAGTATGTGTGCAGATTTGCTGCATGGGAATATTGCATGATGCTGAGGTTTGCAGTACAAATCCCATCACCAAGATAGTTAGCATACTACCTGATAGGTAGTTTTTTAACCTACCCCCTCCCTTCACCCTGTAGTAGTCTCTGTTGTTTCTATATTCATGTATACGTATATGTTTGTTCAATGCCTAGCTCTCATTTACAAGTAAGACTATGAAGTATTTGATTTTTCTGTTGCTGTGTTAATTTACTTAGGATAATGGCCTACAGCTCCATTCATCGTGCTGCAAAGGTTATTATTTTATTCTTTTTGATGGCTTCATAGTATCCCATGGTATTAATGTATCACAGTTCCTTTATCCACTCTACTGTTGATGGGTACCTGGAGTGATTCCATATGCCTGTTATTGTGAATAGTGTAGCAATGAACAATGAGTGCATGTCTTTTTGGTAGAATAACATATTTTCTTTTGGATATGTCTACAGTAATGGGATTGCTCGGTCAAATGGTAGTTCTGTTTTAATTTTTTTGAAAAATCTCCAGACTGTTTTCCACAGTGGTTGGAGTAATTTGTATTCCAAACAACCGTGTTTAAGCATTCCCTTTTCTCTGCAGCCTCACTAGCATCTGCTGTTTTTTGACTACTTAGTAATAGCCATTCTGACTGGTATGAGATAGTATCTCACTGTGGTTTTGATTTGCATTTCTCTGACGACTAGTGGTGCTGAGCATTTTTTTATATGTTTCTTGGCCACTTTAATATTCTCTTTTGAAAAGTTTTACACATTTTATTAATAAGGTTGTTTGGTTTTTGCTTGTTGATTTATTCAAGTTTCCTATAGATTCTGGATATTAGGCCTTTGTCAGATGCATAGTTTGCAAGTATCTTCTTTCTTCCATTCTGTAGGTTGTCTATATGCTCTGTTGGTATTTTATTTTACTGTGCAGATGCTCTCTAGTTTAATTAGATCCCAGTTGTCTTTGTTTGACTTTAATGTCATAATCTTATAATGCAATAGCTATAGAATAGAAACATATCATATTCAGGATTTAGTAAGATAAAATATGTTTTATAAACTACTTTCTTAGATTTACTCTCATATATCATAAGTGTTTTCAACATAAGCACACATGAAAAGAAAACATTTAACAAAGTTATAGTATCTGAATAATGAGTATCTTTTACTTCATAAGGGAAGTAGCTGTGGTGACTAAGTATACAATATATTATAGTTATGGTATATACACTAGTGTTAATAAAGAAGAATGGTCTGACCATTTCCTTCAACTGTAGTTGAAGAAAAATCATAGCAACTTGGTCTCATTTCTTGTTTGCTACTGAAAGCAAAATAACTGTGTTTTGATTAAGAATTATCTCTAAAATTTTAAGTGTGTACAAGTGAGGTGAAATGCAGTGGGATAGAGAGGCACAGCATGTCTAATTGAGAAAACTGCATGATCAACAATACTGTGTTATAGAAAGAGACAGACAACATCAATTTAGCAGAAAATTGGCCTATGGCTGATTAACAAAACAAAGATAAATAAAACTAAAATCTTAGTTGACAATATTTCATATAACAGCAGAAACATACAATGTTCATGTTTCTAAGTCTGAAAAGTACAAAAACATGATGAAAATAGAAGTAATAATAGTAATAAATTGTCAAAGCATCACAGTAAAATGATCAATTTTCTAATTCAAGGGCAAAACTCATCAGAAGAAATAAAATGCATGGGCCTTGAGAGGAAAATGCTTTTCAAAATGTTTCATGATACCAGCTCAGGTCATGACTCTTAGCTTATCTTGTTTAGTCTGTCAAAAACTGGTGACAAATCTAAGCATTGACAAATGTAGGGGAAAAAAAGTGCTTGTTTTGTCTTGTTTTGTTTTGTTTTGTTTTGAGACGTAGTTTCACTCTTGTTGCCCAGGCTGGAGTGCAATGGTGCGATCTCAACTCACTGCAACCTCCACCTCCTGGCTTCAGGAGATTCTTCTGCCTCAGCCTCCCAAGTAGCTGGGATTCAGGCATGCGCCACCATGCCCAGCTAATTTTGTATTATTAGTAGAGACAGGCTTTCACCATGTTGGTCAGGCTGGTCTCAAACTCCTGACCTCAGGTGATCCACCAGCCTCAGCCTTCCAAAATGCTGGGACAGGCGTGGGCTACCACACCTGGCTGAAAGTGCTTTCCAAAAAGTGGTTACACCCTGACTGAGAACCTGTTTTCTAGTTGTTGGTGTTTAGGTTTTAGGTGCATTCAAACACATATATTTCAAATGATAATCAGTTGATAAATCAGTATACATACTGTGCAATACTCATTAATCAGTTGTAATCGGGACATCTGATGTATTTTATGGTTTAGAACCAGATTTTCTTTGATACAAAAAATCCCTCAAATTTTGACATAATGGAGTATGGTTTATTTTATAGATAAGGAAGCTGAGATTTGAAGAGAATAACCTGCTTACACGAATAAGAATATATGACCCAGAGAGTTTGCCACAGATCATACTCATTATGCTTTTTGATCAAGAGCAAGACTATTCAGAAAACATTATGCTAGGCTTCATTACATCATGTGTTTTAGTGTTTGTCTTATTTTAAAAAGGTTTTGATTTTAACCAGCAGAATTTTATTTTATCATTTTGTATCACACATATACACATTCCTTCTGGGAACTGTGAACCTGAGAGTAAGCCACCTTGGCTTGACTCTGGTCCTACCTGGTTCCCTCTGCTGCTGGTGGCCTCTGCCAATGTATTCATCTTCAACATTATTTGTTACTCAGTAACTCTTACTCCTTCTTCCTTTGGCTCCAGTGACATATTCTCTGCGTTTTCCTAATTCTTCCTCACTCATTCATATTTTTCTTAGTTATATTCTATTTCTTTTCTCTATTTTTAAAACTAAAAGTGATCAAATCCTCTTTTATATAGACATTTACTGGTAATGATTATTTTTTCCCACCTCAAACCTCATCTTTCCTCCAATCTTAGAAATAGCACTGTCATTTACCAGGTTGTACAACATCTTGAAATCTACCTTGACTCCTTGATTTTTCTCCAGCCCATTTTCATCTGTCAAATGTAGGATTTTATTTTTGAAGCATATCCATTTTGACAGATTTCTTCACTGATGTTCTTATAACATATTCTCCTTTTCTCCTAACTTTCTAATTGCATATTTTTAATCTTCCGGCAAAGGTCCATTTCTCTTTTGTCTCTATATATTTCATGCTTCTAGAAGTGCTGTTATTTTGTCATTCAAATAATAACTGTGTTCTGATAATTCCTGAATCTGTATCTTCAAGCCAAAACACTGTTCATATAAAATCTGTGTCACCAGTCATTTCTGGGATGCCTACTTGCATATTTCATATATATCTAATAATGATAGAATATGTAAAATTATTGAGTGCTTGTTATGTACCTGGCCCTAATCTGAATGTTTCATTCTAGTTTTTCTCTGAACAATCACAGTAATCCTATACTTTTGTTTCTATTGATATCTGTACTTGATCTTGGAAAGTTAAATAACACACCCAAAATTCACAGTAAATGACAGCACTGGATTGTTAAACCCACATAATCTAGCCCCACAGAGAACATCTACACAGCAGGCTCACTTAAATATGCAGAAAACGCAATTCATTATTCCCTTTTCTCAATCTACTTTGTCTCAATAACTCAAGAACTACTAAAGATAGTAAGACTATCTTTATAGTGGATTTAGCTAGAAAAGCTGGGGCATATTCTACTCCATCCTACCCTCCTTTATGGCCACTCAGTGCTACACATATCTACTAAATCATGATGTATTGTCAATTCTAAAGCCTATTTATCATTTAAATTTGTTCACTTTTCTCTACCTCCCTTGCTTATCCAAGTTCAAATTACTATCACCTTTCAAAACGTTCACAGCAGTGGTTCGTAGTTCTCCTTGAAGAGGTCCTTTACATCCCTTGTAAGCTGGATTCCTAGGTATTTTATTCTCTTTGAAGCATTGTGAATGGAAGTTTCATTCCTGATTTGCTCTCTGCTTGTGCTGTTACTGGTGTATAGAGACTGCTTCGTGATTTTTGAACATTCATTTTGTATCCTGGAGACTTTGCTGAAGTTGCCTTACCGCTTAAGGAGATGTTGGGCTGAGACATGGGGTTTTCTAAATAATACAATCCATTCATCGTGCAAACAGGGACAATTTGACGTTCTTCTTTTCCTAACCTTGGATACCCTTGATTTCTTTCTCTTGCCTGATTGCCCTAGCCAGACTTCCAAGACTATGTTGAATATGGAGTGGTGAGAGAGGCATCCCTGTCTTGTGCCAGTTTTCCCACAAAGGGAATTTTTTCCAGTTTTTTGCCCATTCAGAATGGATCAAACTGGAAGAACATACCATGCTCATGGATAGGAATAATCAATATCGTGAAAATGGCCATACTGCCCAAAGGTTATTTATAGATTCAATGCCATCCCCATCAAGCTACCAATGAGTTTCTTCACAGAATTGGGAAAAAAACTGCTTTAAAGTGTCATATGGAACCAAAAAAGAGCCGCATTGCCAAGACACTCCTAAGTCAAAAGGACAAAGCTGGCGGCGTCCACGCTAACCATGACTTCAAACTATACTACAAGGCTAGCAGTAACCAAAACAGCATGGTACTGGTACCCAAAAACGAGATATAGACCAATGAAACAGAACAGAGTCCTCAGAAACTAATACCACACATCTACAACCATCTGATCTTTGACAACCTGAGAGAAACAGAAAATGGGGAAAGGATTCCTATTTAATAACAATGGTCGCCTGGGAAATGTGGGCTCGCATAAGTAGAAACGCTGAAACTGGATCCTTCCTTAACCTTATACGAGATTAATTCAACGCGATGGATTAGAGACTTAAATGTAGACCTAAATACCATAAAAACCCTAGAAGAGAATCTAGGTAATACCATTCAGGACATAGGCAATGGGCAAGGACTTCATGTCTAAAACACCAAAACATGCAGCAAAAGCCAAAATTGACAAAGGGAATCTAATTAACTAAAGAGCTTTGCACGCCCAAAGAAACTAGACCATAGAGTGAACAGCAACCTACAGAATGGGAGGAAAATGTTTGCACCTACTCATCTGACAAAGGGCTAATATCCAAATCTACAAACAGAACTCAAACAAATATACAAGAAAAAAACAACAACCCCCATCAAAAGTCGGGCAAAGGATATGAACAGATCGATTTCTCAAAAGAAGCATTCAATACAGCAACAGACACATGGAAAAAATGCTGCATCATCCTCGCCATCAGAGAAATGCAATCAAAACCACAAAATAGATACCATCTCACACAGTCAGAATGGGCAATCATATAAGAAGTCAGGAAAACAACAGTTTGTTGGAGAGGATGTGGAGAAATAGACCAACTTTTACACGTTGGTGGGATTAGTAAACTAGTTCCAAACCATTATGGACAGCAAACAGTTGGAAAGTTCCTTAAGGATCCGTAGAACTAGATGTACCATATGAACCCAGCATCCCACTACTGGGTATATACCAAGATTATCAGAATTAGTCTACTAGCATAAGACACATGCACACGTATGTTTATTGCGGCACTATTCACAAAGCAAAGACTTGGAATCAACCCAAATGTCCATCTGTGACAGACTGGATTAAGAAAATGTGGCACATAGAGCACCTGGAATCACTTGCAGCCATAAAAAAGGATGAGTGCTTGGTCCTTTGTAGGGACATGCGATGGCAGCTGGAAACCATCATTTCTTTAGCAAACTAATCACAAGAAGAGAAAAACCAAAGCCCGCCTGGTTCTCACTCTAGGTGGGAACTGAACAATGAGATCACATTGGACTCGGGAAGGGGACATCACACAACTGGGGCGCTATCATGGGGAGGGGGAAGGCGAGGGAGGGATTGCACTGGGAGCGTATACATGATATAAATGATAATTGATGGGGTGCTGACGAGTTGATGGGTGCAGCCACAACATGCAGTCAAGTATACATATGTAAACAAAACCCGCACGTTTATTCACATGTACCCTAGAACTTAAATAAAAAAATAAATAAATAAAATAAATTAATTAATTATAAAAAAAAAAAAAAAAAAAGCCAACGTTCACAGCTCTCAACACATCCTGTTTGCCATCAAGGTAGACTACCTCTTATTTCTTTTCTACACTGTAGGTTACACAATTTTAATAAAATATTCCCATGTCTTCTTGAGCTTTAAATACTTCAATTGATGTGTCTTTTAATTAAAGCACAAAAGCAATAAATGTAACTTATAAGGTGTTCATGATCTGGCTCCTTCTTCCTGAAACACTTGATCCTCTCATTTAGTTTGGTTAATATTTACTGGTACACAAATCTCAGTTTGGAAGTTGCTGTGGTCAGGCAATGTCCTTAACCCTCTTCCTACCACCCAAATAATGGGTAGGTAGCCAAACTTTGCTCTTCTAGCACCTCATAATCTCCTCTACACTTACCCTGCTTGGCCAAAAGTGATAGTTTATTTTCTATGACTCTCACTGGAATTCAAGCTCAATGTGGGAAGGGTAGTGTCGCTTTTATTCACCACTGAGTAAAAATCTCTGCCAATGTTTGTTGTGTTCTAGGCACTCATTAAATATTGCTTGAGTGAATGAATTAATACATTATTAAATTATATTCATTTGTACCCTAATTTTTTATGTATCATTACTTTCAATTTAAGCTTTAAGTTATTACACATACACAACTCTCTAATATGTTTTCCTGGTGCTGATATTTTACAGATTCAAATTATTGTCCTTTCTAGATACAGCTTTTAATTTATGACCTAATGGTTTAGGAATGGTGTACATTTGTATTGAATGTCTTCCTCAATACAAATTTGCTTTGTATATACTAAAAAAAATTCTTAAGTGAGATGACTTAATGTAGGCATTTAAATATTGCACTGTAAAGGGCATGTTAAATAATCATCCAATGAGTGAATGCTGCTTGTCTTCTATTTTGCACTGCTTCTGTGAGCTGTTTATGAAATCCAACAGATAGAGGGTTTAGTGACTGTACATCACTAACTTTCCACACAGCCTTGTCAGTTCAATTTTTCATCTTTCTATTTTCACCCTCCTTCATCTCAGTAAAATTGCTGTGGGCTACTGATCTTGAATCAAATTTATCTGAAATTCAAATATAATGAAAATGGGAGTTGATGAATGGAAACTAGTCATAGCTATCACTGTAGATCTTAGGCAAATAAATTCAAAGTTATGGAACATCCACACTTGTGCCTGCGGTAATAGGAGCAACAAGATAAATTAATACAGTAGTGAATTGCAACTAATTAGTGTCCATATAGTACTATTTGAATACAGTAATTGTTTAAATATCCAATGATTTAAGTTGTTTCTGTCATTCAATGTCCTATTTTAGCTACTGAAGATTTTAAGTAAATGTCATTGATTCATTTTTTCTATTTATTATGAAACCAGAATATAAGGTACATGTCAGAAAATGTGAATTGATCTGTGGTCATCAAAGTAAGACTCATGTAATTTATTGTATGTTTTTCTCCCTCTTGGTGCATAGAAAATACGTGTAGTTCTGAGTAAGAATGGAAAAATAAAGGAAGAAGAAAGATCAAAACTTCTCATTCTTTCCTTGGGTTCTAGTCAAGGTTAATTCTGAGAGAAACTCCTAAAAGCTGTTGTTAAAGAAGATAATTGAAAAATAACAAAACCAAACAAACAAACAAAAAACTGCAAATATTTTCAAGTAAGATAATGGGCTTGTTGTTTGAACCAGCTGGTATTGTGGTTGTTAGACCAGATGGTTTTGTTTCAAATAGATCTGGTGTTTCTTTGGATTAGAACAAATTCATATACACATAAGATAATTGTATTACTCAGGGTTCTCCAGCAGGGGGTTCTCCACACGACAGACAGAACCCACTGAGAGAGAGAGGGCGGGAGGGCCACAGGCGCTGCGGGCCCGGAGGAGCGGAGGGAGGAGAGAGACGAGAGAGAAGAGAGACGAGAGAGCAGAGAGAGAGAGAGAGAGAGAGAGAGGAGAGAAAGAGAGAGAAAGAGAGAAAGACAGATTGAGAAAGAGAGAGGGGAGAGGCAATTTATTGAAATAATTGATTCATAATTACTGAGGTTGAGAAGTTACTGCATTCTTTGTTAATATGACTAACATTTGCTGAGCATTAAAGATACAGTTTGGCGAGATTTTAAACCTTATTTGTTTGATATTCCAATTTGCATCTGTACTGACAAAGTTTATTCACATTACGCTCCAATGCCAATCTTCATATATCATCATTATTTCTGTTAAAACATGCCATTACTGATCCTTTGGTAGGCCAGAGGCTCTGATAAACTTATGTGCAAATGTATGGAAAAGATATTATTGAAGTGATTTTTCAGAAGCTTCCTATTATCTTTTCAAACATAACATTCCCGAACTCACATGACTCTGGAACTAAGGACATGTACCAGTATATGCCAATAATTGCATAAATAATATTTTTGTTGTTGTTTAAATAACTATTCACTTATTTACTAAAATTAATTGAGGACAAAGAAAACTCTAGCTTTTCTCTTGGCTCAAATCTGAGATGTAATAAGTTAAGTGATATATTAAAAAGTAAAATATCATTTATGTATGTTACATAAACAAGTAAACCATTTTAATTGATGTTTTTCAGCCACTTATATTTATTCTCTGGAGCATTTAAAGCTTTTATTTTCTCAAACATATACTTATTATTATTAACAATAATAAGTTTTCATTGTAGATGCTTAGATTTTGGTTATTATGAACTTTGAAAAAGATATTTAAAACCTTAGGAATTTTTGGAATATTTTGAACACACAATAAGTTTAAGATAACTTGTTTGTTGTTAATAAATAAATTATCAAATAAATTAATCAAGAAAATTTACTCATTTTATAAAGGCAAACATTTTAGCATCTTTTTGTTTCTCTATTTGAAATGATATCTTCTGCAAGAGAATTCAAGATGCCTAGAAAGCAAAGATTGTTAATTTACTCCAAAATTAAGATGCTAGCTTCATATTTTCCTATAAAATAGTAGCACTTTAAATTGACTTTGCTTGCCATTTTATAATAATTTTACTGTAAATTAGTCTTCATTTCTATAGAAAGTAACAAAGCATTACAGATATTTGAACTCCATCAGTGTAATTTTGTGCCACTTGACACATACAAATTGTGATTTATTTCAATATGTAGAAAAGTAATTAGACTAAACTAATTTTCAGATTTTACAACAACTTTAAAATGCATTGCATTTACTTTATGAATTTGTGATTTTGGTGGATCTCAAATAGCTAAGGAACTTGACAATTAATCCGACATATTTTTAGGGTAGAGTGCTCCTTTGTATGATATGCATATGTGAATAACTGGTTTACTGATCCGTATCACGGCTCAGATAGATTAAAGGCAGATAAACAGGTCTGCTGCTTATGCAAACTCCATCAGAGAACAAAATACTAGTTCCTTTTTGTTGTAGACTCATTTGAACCCTATAATATATTTTTTTGGAATCTATCTTCTCTCACTTTCAGAAAAGATCATTATATAATAGGGCAGAAAAATATTTAGCACAAACGATGCTTACAAATGTTGGCTTTCTTTCCACGTCTCAATTTTATTTACAGTTTGATGAGATTCATTAGAACAGTGGTACATGGTAATAGTAGTGCCAGTTCATTAAGCTCTTGATAAACTGTAGCAGAAATATGTAACTCTTAATTCTTAGGTAGCCTCCTTCATAAGATAAGGGTATTTATTATCTTGTCACCTCTAACTTTGGGTCATCATGGTCAATTTTGGGGCAGGAAGAAAAGTCCAATTTAACATATCTCTACTTTCATTGTGTTTTTTTTTTTTTTTTTAACGGTTTATTTTATATCAGTTATTATACAGTCTAAGCTGCTGTAGCTAAAAAAGAAAAGATCCATAGTTTAAACAAGATAGAATTTGATTTTTCTATTAGGTTCATTAGGTGGACCAGTGATCCAGGCTAATTTTATCTTTCCACTCTATAATCTTGAAGCATGTAACTTCCACTGTAAATTCTAAGATGTTTACTTCACTGCCAACCATGATGTTCACACTCTAGTCCTGTAGAAGGAGAAAATGGGCCAATAAATGATGTTTTTAAGAGCACATCCAGAGGTAACACATTTTACTTATCTGGCAATATTGTATTGGCCAGAACGTAACCACATGACCACATCTAGCTTTGAAAATTTTGAGGAAATGTAGTGGGATAGCTGGGTAATAATGTGCTCAGCTAAAATTTGGGCATTGCATTATTAAAGAAATAATATTAAATAATTCTGAATATTTTGGGACAATAAGTAGTTTCTGTCATTTCTATTAGTGGAACACATCTGAATAAGCAGTGCTTTACCCAACTGTCTAAGGGCAAATTATGATGACTGAGAAAGTGTCCATATGTTTAATCTTAAGAACTTTACATTAGTAAATCTAAAGTCTGGAAATGACATATTATGTTACTATAGTTTCTAACCACATAAAACTCATGCTCCAGTTACAAGGGATACATCTGTGTACTTAGAACAAGCTTTCATGTTTTTATCCTACATTGTTCTTGCATGTTGTACCTTTTCCTTGCACTGTCATTTTTGTCAAACTTCTGTTAAATTTGTATTCAAAGTTCAAGATCCAGCTCAAAAATATTCTACTCTTCGAAGTCTTCCTAATTTCATCAGGCCAGAGTGATTTGTACACGACTGGGGTCCTATAGAGTTATATGCATGTTTTCATGATAGCATTTGTGTATGCTAATTATATGTGGACATGTTTCACAAATGCAAAGAATCAATGCTTAGAGAATTGTGGTTAATCTTATTTAGTTAAAGAATAATAAATCTACCTACTAAGCACAAAATAAACCCATATGTTTCTGACTCCAAAACTAAAATTTCCTTTCCACTGATTTCCACGATCTTCCAGAACGGAGAATTTCCATATTTCTCCATTCCTACTATGAATAGCCAGCCCAACAATAACTTGATGTCTGAGAGATTTAGTTCAGACATTAGAAAGCATAACATTTCTTTTACTAAGAGCTATGACATAATAAAATACATAATTAATTGTAGAAGTCAATTCTAGAACATTAGATCATGGTAAGTAAATATATCTCAGTCTCAATCTTCGTGATTTGTCTTGATTTGTCTCTACAGATATTAAATATTTACTTAAGTAGCAAATATTGTTTAATTTAATTAATATACAAATTTACATATTCAGTTTATTTAATATTTATTATGTTCTTGGTACTGTGCTAGCCCTAAAGATTTGGTTGTTAAGGAGATGACCTAAGTCGTAGCAAATCTGGGTCTTGTGTTCACAGAGTAACTGATAGTGCAGGTGTCAAGAAGGAGATAAATGGACATTATACTAGCAACCATAGCAATAAGGAACTTTTCAATAATATTAATGTTGTTGAAAACAATAAAATAAACATAGACTGATGGAGTAGACAGACTGGAGAAAATATTCACATTTCTTGCTCAGGGAAATCCTCTCTAAAGAAGTGACACTGAAGTAATATTCGTGTTTCGAATGAAACTCTTTGAGAGTTTCCTCATCAACTTAGGTGGTTAGTACTGAAGCCACCAGAGTCCCAGAGAAAGGACACCTTTGTGGGAAAGGTTGCTCTGAAGGAAAACATGCAAGAAGATCCCCTTCAGGGCAGTCTTGTCCACAAGGTAAAAGCATGAGTTTATAGTACTTACTGACCCTGAGGGGTAACCAGCATACCTAAAGGCCACACACATAGATGTCCCAAAGTGCAGCTGGAGAGAGAGAAGAGATCACAGCAACTAACCATACATATTAGGGCATAGGGTTTGGGTCACTTTAAGTTCATGGGCAAACACCTCAATGCTCCCTTTAAAGGGAGTAGTGGGAAAGTGGAGAGCTTAGTCTTCTGGGCAGGAGAGATGTTTCCTCATTCTTATCTCTGGCCACTGGCTTGAGCCATTTGGTTGTGAGGTAGAACTGAAAAATATGTTAAGGGGTGATTAAACCCTGCCTCTGTTATGAGAAAGCTAAACATCTCCCTAAGAACTGGAACAAGATAAGGATGCTGTACTAGTCTGTTTTCGTGCTGCTGATAAAGTCATACCTGAGACTGGGCAATTTACAAAAGAAAGAAGATTAATGAACTTTCAGTTCCATGTGGCTGGCAAAGCCTCACAATCATGGCAGAAGGCAAGAAGGAGCAAGTTATATCTTCCATGGATGGCAGCAGACAAAAAGAGAGCTTGTGCAGGGAAACTCCCCTTTTTAAAACCATGAGATCTCATGAGACTTATTCACTCTCACAAGAACAGCACAGGAAAGACCTGACCCCATGATTAATTACCTCCCACTCGGAATTCAAGATGAGATTTGGGTGGGGACACAGCCAAACTAAATCAAAGGCCCACTCTCATCACTCTTATTCAACATAGTACTGGAAGTACTAGTCAGAGCAATTCGACCATAGAAAGAAATAAAAGGCATCCAAATTGAAAACAAGGAAGTCAAATTATCTCTGTTCACTGATAACATTATCTTATTCCTGGAAAACCCTAAAGACTTCTCCAAAAGACTTTGGGAAAAAGTCTATTTTAGCAGAGACTTGATACATAACATCAATAAAGTTTCAGCATACAAAATCAATGTACAGAAATAGTAGCATATCTATACGCCAATAATGTTCATGGTAAGAACCAAGTCAAGGCCCACTTAAAGTGGCCACACACACACACACACACACACAAATAAAATGTCTAGGAATATATTTAACCAAGGAGGTGATATATCTCTACAAAGAGAACTACAAAACAGTGCTGGAAGAAATCTTAGATAACACAAACAAATGGAAAAACATCCCAAGATCTTGGATTGGAAGAATCATTATTGTTAAAATGACCATACTGTTCAAACCAATTTACAGATTCTATGCTATTACTATTAAATTACCAATATCATCTTTTACAGAATTAGAAAATTTTTTTTAATTCATATGGAACAAAAAAAGAGCCCAAATAGTCAAAGCAATTTTAGGCACAGAGAACTAAACTGGAGGCATCAAATAACCTTACTTCAAATTATAATACAAGGCTATTATAACCAAAATAGCATGATACCGATACAAAAATAGACACATAGATAAATGGAACAGAATAGAAAACCCAGAAATAAAGCTATATACCTTGAATCAATTCATCTTTGACAAAGTTGACAAAAAAAAAAAAATTGAGAAAGGACAATAAATGGTACTTGGAAAATTGGATAGTAATATGCAGAAGAATGAAAATGGACCACTATCTCGTATCATATAAATATTATAAAACTCAAGATAGATTAAAGATAGATTAAAGACTTAAATGTAAGACCTGAAACTATGAAAATCCTAAAAGAAAACTTAGGAAATGCTATTTTGAACAGTGGTGCAGACAAATAATTTATGACTAAGAGCTCAAAAGCAAATGCAACAAAACCAAATATAGAAAAATTGGACTTAATTAAACTAAGAAGCTTCTGCACAGCAAAAATTGGGTTTTTTTTTTTTTCATTCTGTAGGTTGTTTACACTGTTGACTAAACAATCAATATTATTTAATCAATAGTGTAAACAGATAACCTGCAGAATAATAAAAAAAAGTTGTAAACTATGCATCTGACAATGTGTTAATATCTGATGTGGTTAGGCTTTGTGTCCCCACCCAAATCTCATCTTGAATTGTAATCCCCAGAATCCCCATATCTCCAGTGTCAAGGGAAAGGCCAGACAGAAGTAATGGAATCATGGGGTGGTTTTCCCCATGCTGTTCTTGTGATAGTGAATGAGTTCTCGTGAGAGCTGATGGTTTTACAAGGGGCTTTTCCCCTTTCTCTCAGCAATTCTTCCTGACACCCTGTGAAAATATGCCTTGCTTCCCCTTTGCCTTCCACCACGACCATAAATTTCCTGCAGTCATACCGAACTGTGAGTCATACTGAACTCTTTCCTTTATAAATGACCCAGGCTTGACCAGTTCTTTATAGCAGTATGGAAACAAACGAATATAATATCTAAAATAGTGAAACTCAAACAACTCAACAAGAACAAAGAAAATAGCTACATTAAAAAGTAGACAAAGGAAATGAACAGATGCTACCCAAAGATAACATACAAGAAGCCAATAAATGTCCAAAAATGCAGAACAACACTAATCATCAGATAAATGCAAATTAAAACCACAAATGAGATACCATCGTACCCAGTTAGAATGGCTATTACTAAAAAGTCAAAAAACAACAGATGATGAGGATTTGAAGAAATGAGAATGCTTGTACACTGTTGGTGGGAATGTAAATTTATAGAAACTCTATAGAAAACACTATGGAGATTTCTTAAAGAACTAAAAATAGAACTACCATTAAACCCAGCAATATATATATATATATATGATATATATATGATATATATATGTGATATATATGTGATATATATATATGTGATATATATATGATATATATATGATAAAACACCTGGACTTACATGTTTATTACAATACTATTCACAATAGTAAAGTCATGGAATAAACCTAAGTACCCATCAATAGATACTGCAATAAAGAATATATATGACATGGAATACTATTCAGCCATAAAAAGAACACAATCATGTCTTTTGCAGCAATGCAGATGGAGCTGGAGGTTATTATCCTCAGTGAAATAACTCAGAAACTGAAAATTGAAACAACGTGTTTTCACATGGGAGCTTAACAACCATGAACATAAAGATGGAAATAATGAACATCAGAGATTACAAAATGTAGGGGTGTGGGAAAAGGTGCCAATTGAAAAATTACTTATTGGGTACAATGTTCACTATTTGGGTGATGGTTACACTAGAAATCCAAACTTCATCATTATACAATATATCCATATGGCAAACATACACATATACCCACTGAATCTATAGTAATTTTACAAGTGGATACTGAGACAAGATAAAGTTATAAGCATTTACTACCACTAGGACCTCAACAGTTCTCAAAGATATAATGATATGAAGACAAAAAATTTCAAAAAAAGTTTCTCTAATAGCAAAAGAAATCTATAAGTGTTTCACAGATCTTTGTATATTCAAGAAACAATAGAAGTCTATTTTCCTGGAAAAGCATGAGCCCAAAAAGAACAGTTAAAGATGAAGTTAGGAAGATAAACAAGAGTCAGATTCTCTTTGGCCTTGTGGAATATCGTAAAGTGATAGAAAACCATACATATTTTTGAAGCTAGGAAGAAATATAAATTGTTTTACTTTATTAGTGGCTGCCCTTGCTACCTAGAAAGAAGAAAGGAAGACTATTTTGAAGTAGGGTAGGTAAGAGATGA
Organism: Rhinopithecus bieti; assembly: GCF_001698545.2. Taxonomy (NCBI): domain Eukaryota; kingdom Metazoa; phylum Chordata; class Mammalia; order Primates; family Cercopithecidae; genus Rhinopithecus; species Rhinopithecus bieti. The sequence continues at coordinate 2,194,119 of NW_016810178.1, forward strand.
CATGGGTCTAAATTAAAATTATAGTAGTAAAAATCAATATAAGTGGATGAATTTGAACAAATTTTAGAGTTAGAGTTAATCAGACTTATTTATGAACTGGATGTAAGGTCTGAAGTCAAGTAAGCAATTAATTATCATGCTTGGGTTAGGCCTGAGAACTGCATCATTGATTATTGCATCATTTATTAAATTAAGAAAGATTCAGATGGGGCAGATATGCATGTGGCAAAATCATAGTTATATTCTGTTCCTTTATGATTACATCCCCATTGGCTATTCAACTATTATATAATGGTACAGAATCCAGGAGAGAGGTCTGAACTGAAGATAAATACCATTTTTACATACCCACCTTGAAAAAATATAGACAAATAATACTAAAAGAGCTAGGTATTAACCTTGAGACATTCCAATAATTTCAGTCCAGCACAAAAAGCACATTTTGTGGAAAAAAAAAAAGAGAGAGAGATGAAAAACCCAGAAAAGGACTAGCCACTAAAGAAGAGGAAGGAACAAAAAGAAGAATAAGGAAATCAAGAAAATACCCTTTTTTGTTAAGAAGGAAGGTACAGTCAACTGTAGAAAATGTTGCAGAGCAAGAGAATGCAGTAGAGCAGAATCTATGCCTTTAGATTTGGACAGAGGGAAGTTTCTGGTGTCCTAGATCGAGTTTATCAGAGTGATGAGTAGGGAACACAGTGAATGAGAGGTGAGGACGTAGACACAGTGCCTTATAGAGAATCGCTCAGGAGTTGTGCTACAAAAGGATAAAGGAATGAAATTAATATCAAAAGGGGCAGTTAACTTTCCTTAATCTTCTTTCCTGCTTCCCTGCTTGATTGATCCCTTTCTTCCTTTCTTATATTCTTCCTTTCTCCCCTTCCCTTCTTTCCCTTTGTTTCCGTCTCTCTTCTTTTTTTTTTTTTTTTTTTTGGAGGGGGGTTTATCTTAAATCAGTTTTATTTATATGAAGTTGAGATTTATAGAAAAATTAATGATAGTAGAGTTCCCACATTCCCAATATTCAGTTTCCCCGATTATGTATATTTGCTAAAATTAATGAGGCAATACTGATACATTTTTATACTAAGGCCCATATTTTATTTGTATTCAGATTTTCTTATTTTCACCAAATGTCCTGATTCTGTTCTAGGATCCCATGCAGGATATTACATTCCATTTAGTTATCATTTCTCCTTAGGCTCCTCTTGGCTGTAATACTGCTATCGTTCCCTGTTAATGATTGCCTTGACAGTGTTGAGGAGTACTGATCAGGTGTATTTTAGACTCTCCTTTAATTGGGATTGGTCTGTTGCTTTTCTCATGATTAGACTGAGTTTATGGGTTTTAGAGAGAAAGACTACAGAGGTAAAATCTAATCCCATCACAAAATCAAGGGTGCATATCATTCACATGATTTATCATTGTAGATGATAACCTTGAGTTCCTGGCTGAGGTAGTGATTGTCAGGTTGTACTACTTTAAAGTTACTATTTTTCTCTTTCCTTCTGAAAGAATCAACTATGTGCAGCCCAGGCTCCAAAGAGTGGCAAGTAATGTTACCGTCCTTAAGAGCCTCTTTCCTATAAATTATTTAGGATCTGTCAATATAAGATACAGTATAAGATATTTGCCTCTTTTCTTCCCCTCTATTTGTGTACATATTCAATAATTTGCTTATACTTTTATGGACTCCTGCACATTTATTTTATACTTTCTGTTATAATCCAACAATACTATGTGTTATTTTAATTTGTTTTGCTTACACGGTTCCAGACTTAGCCATTGGAAGCTCTTTCGTTTGGCTCCTGTGACCTTTTGGTATGCCTTCTTCATTGTGCATTTTTTGGAGCACTTTTTCCTTTCTGGCACTACAAGACACTCCAGGTTCATCTTGTATATTTCCTGCTCCATTCCTAGGATCAGCCATGTCTCCAATAAGCTCTTTTTTCTTGTATTGAATGAGGAATGGTATAAGAAACCATATCTGATTGTTAGAGACTCTTGTTGCTAACAGTGTTTTCGTTTCTGAAGCCCATCAGCCAAAAGAGGAAAGTGTGTATACTAGCTCGTGTGTATACAATATCTGTAAATGTTTTCTGTACATACACATCTGTATCTCTATTATGATAAGCATGATTTATACTCATGAGATCATACCTCTATCTCTAATTTATTATTATGTGAATCATTCCTGTTTTCCTCCCTTGCTTATCTGTATACCAAGCTCTGAAATAGTGAGAAATACAGTTTTCACAATGCAATATTAGCTTTTTTACTTACTCAATTCTAGTACGTATGTATCAAAACAGAACTAACACATATTCCTGTGAAAAACAATTTTGTCAACTAGAATAATCATTTACAGTTTACTTTGCACTTAGACTTACAGTTTCAAAGCTTACTTAGATCAGCATTTTTCCCACCCCCACCTTTAGTGAGATTGTTTTATACGTTTGCAATACAGTTGGTTTCACCTGCTGTCATATTCTGCATTGATCCTAGAATCTCTCAACTTCTTAAAGGATTTTTTAATTGCAGACATCAATTGTGTAATGTAAAATTCTGTGTATTTGCAAAAATATAGTGACATCTGTCTATGATTATAGCATTATACAGAATAGATTCTCCACCCTAAAACATCCCTAGTGCCACATTAATCCAATCCTTTTCTTTCCCCCTGATTCTTGTCAACTAGTGATCTATTTCTAATCTCTATAGATTTGCCTTTTGCAGTAGATCATATAGTTGAAATCATACAGTATGTAGCCTTTTTAGGAATATTCCACTTACGAATATACATTTAAGATTCATTAATGATTGTACATGTCTTGACAGCTTATTTCTGTTTATCACTAAATACCATTCTATTGTATGGATGTATCACAGTTCATCCATTCACCTATTGAAGGACATCTTGATTATTTCCAGTTTGGGGAGAATATAAATAATGTTATTATAAACATTTGTGTGCAGGTTTTTTGTGAACCTGAGTTATCAAATCAGGTGAGATGAAATATGTTGGAACATGATTTTCTCAATAATATGTTAAGACTATAATTAACTGTGTAAAAAATTGACCAAACTCTCTTCCAAAGTGGCTGTGTCATTTGTCTATATCCTTATCAGAAATTAGTATTATCTGTATTTTGGATTTTAGCAAATCAAACAGATGTGTAGTGGTATCTTGTTATTTCAATTTGTGATTCTATAATGACAAATGGTGTTCAGTATATTTTTATATGCTCATTTGCTATCTTTATATCATTTTGGTGAGATATCAGGTCATATTTTATCTATTTTTAATTATGTTGTCTTTTTTTTATTGTCAAGTTTAAGGAGTTTTTCTGGCAAAGTTTTAGATAACAAGTTCTTATGTGTTTTGCATATATTTTCTTCCATTTTGATTTGACCTTTTAGTTTCTGTAATAGGTTCTCCAGATGAAAACAAAAGGATATATCTATATCTATGTCTATATCTATTTAATATATCTATATTTAGATAGATAAATGGATGTAGTGACAAACTAATGTATTATAAGAAATTATCTCATATTATAGCCTTCCCACTTTGGGGAAAACAATCTGCTTTACTTGATTTACCAATTAAAATATTAATCTCATCCAGAAAAAAATCTCACAAACACACAGAGAATAATGTTTAATCAAATATGGCACCCCACGGCCTAGTCAAGTTGATACACAAAATTAACTACTACAGTTTCTTAATCATGTCTTTTTGTGAAAATTTTAATTATAATAAGAAAGATTCAAAAGGAAAGGCTGGAAATCAAAACAGTATAAAAGAAATAATGACAAATATGTCAGTGTAAGTGAGTAGACAGCCCAGAAATACCCTCACACAAATATAGTCAACTGATCTTTAAGGAAGGAACTCAAGGAGAAATTCCTTCAGAGGAGAAAGGAATATTTTCAACAGTGGTGCTACAACAATCGGACATTCATATGCAAAAAAACTTAATGGAACTACAGACTTTACACTTACAAAACATTTAAGTCAAAATAGATCATTGACTTAAATGTAAAATGCAAAACTTGAAGGTTTCTAGAATAAAACAGATCAATTCTATGTAGTCTTACAGTTGGTAATTTTTCTTTAGATATAATACCAAAAGTATAATCCATGAAAGAAGAAAAGTGATAAGTTAGACTTTATTAAATTTTAGAACTCCACTTCATTGAAAGAGACCTTTTACCAGCTCACTGATTTGGAAAAGAAACAAAGATTTCAAGAACTGGCTGGTATTTGAAATTTTTCTGACCTAATTCCATGCCACTTTACATACACAACTAAAGCATGTTCTTTCAAAAAAGAAAGCGAAAAAGGAAATGAAAAATGATTTCTAAAAAAGGAGAGATAAGGGGCCGGGCGCGGTGCCTCAAGCCTGTAATCCCAGTACTTTGGGAGGCCGAGACGGGTGGATTCCGAGGTCAGGAGATCGAGACCATCCTGGCGAACACGGTGAAACCCCGTCTCTACTAAAAAATACAAAAAAACTAGCCGGGCGAGGTGGCGGGCGCCTGTAGTCCCAGCTACTCGGGAGGCTGAGCCAGGAGAATGGCGTGAACCTGGGAGGCGGAGCTTGCAGTGAGCTGAGATCCGGCCACTACACTCCAGCCTGGGCGACAGAGCGAGACTCCGTCTCAAAAAAAAAAAAAAAAAAAAAAAAAAAAAAAAAAAAAAAAAAGGAGAGATAATATAGTTGTTTGCTTGGAGGCAGAACTGGTCACTTGCCTACTGAGAAATGGGTCTTTATCCTGACATTAATTCCTTAAATGTAATCAATGAAATAATTTTATTATTTAACAGATACAAAAAAATCCATCTATTTCTATAGTTAAATATTATTAGAACAAATAATGCAGTTTGGATCTTTGTCTGAGAAAATATTATTTTGCATATAGTGCAGTAAAGTACCAGGAAAATGAAATGTGGAGTCTGACCATCCTTAAGTCAAAAATGCAGTACAGAGCTAATGTTTAATAGCTATATGGTATTAATGTACTTAACTATCCTTTTCTATAAATTTTTGTTAGTACACCGTTGATATATTTATTTTGATCATGAAGATAACAGAAACAACACAAATATGGAAGAGGTCATAATCTGTTTTGAAAGGTTATTTCATACTGCCATATAGGTAATTCAGTTTCATTGTTCGTTTGACTTTACCTTATTCAGGTACCAGGTGGTACTTTCTATGTCTAGAATCCATTAGCAAGTAGTGATTAGGGTTCTAACCAGGTCTCCACGTTTGTCCTTGTGCTTATTCATACTCATCATTACCAGTGTCTTCTGAGATACTTAAGGTGGATAATGTCCCTTTGCTGTCTCTTCCCAACTAGTGAATCTTCCCCATAGGATGAAAGCCAGCTGTCTTTGGAGTTTACACTATTTTTAAAATAATAAACGAAGTAGATCTGAGAAGGGAAGTAAAGACTAAGAAGAAAAGAAGTCACCATGTTACCTTTCTAAAGTTGCCCATTCTAGTGCCCCACACAATTCTTCAAGAAATGTCTTCACTCTCCATCTTCAGAGGTGTTTTCACATCTGAGTCTTCCCAAGTGTTGTGCAAAAGAGAATGTCCTCATCTTAGTCTCTGTTTGTATCAGTTTTGACTGGATTTTGGAGAAAGAGTAGATTGAAAACCTAGAAGTGTTTTAAAGTCACAATCTCTTACATATGTTGATAGAAGAAATAAACAACAACAAAATAAATAAATAACAAAATAAATACAGAATATTTGAATACTGTCAATCAAATAGTGAATTTTATACAATATTACATCCAAACCCTGAAAAATACACATTATTTTCAAGTTTGGGCATTTTATAAACACTTGATTATAAAATAATTCTAAATAGATTTCAAATACTTCCAAATATTGAAATATTAGTATGTGCTCTGCTTACAAAGAATTAAATTAGAAATTGCAAAATTGTATACTATCTGGATAATAAGTATAAGAAGCTTAAGTGACTGTATTAATTTTATTTTCATTTTCATTTTGTGGGTACATAGTAGATGTATATATTTATGAGGTACATGAGATATTTGATACAGGCATACAATGCATAATAATCACATCCAGGGAAATGGAGTATCCCTCACCTCAAGAATTTATCCTTCTTTTGTTACAAACAATGCAAGTATACACTTTTAGTTATTTTTAAATGTACAATTAATTGTTGTTGACTCTAACCACTCTGTTGTGCTATCAAACACTAGATCTAATTTATTATATATAACTATATATTTTCTTATTCATTAACTATCCCATTCCCCACCCTCAGAGTGACTATCCTTCCCAGCCTCTGGTAACCAATATTCTATAGTAGATCTTCACAATTTCAATTGCTTTTGTTTTTAATTCCCACAAATAAGTGAAAACGTGTGAAGTTTGTTATTCTGTGCCTGGCTTATTTCATTTCAAATAATCACTTCCAGTTCCGTCCATGTTGTTGTAAATGACAGGATCATTTATTTTACAGATGAATAGTGCTTCCTTGTGTATATATATTACATTTACCTTATACATTCCTCTGTTGATAGACATTTAGGTTGCTTCCAAATCTTGGTTAGTATGAAGAGTGCTGCAATAAATATGGGAGTGCAGTTATCTCTTTGATATACTGATTTCTTTTCTTTTCTTTCTTTCTTTTTTTTTTTTTTTTTTTCTGAGGCTAAGTCTCGCTGGATGCCCAGGCTGGAGTGCAGTGGCGCCATGTCGACTCACTGCAAGCTACGCCTCCAGGGTTCCCGCCATTCTCCTGCCTCAGCCTCCCAGGTAGCATGGACTACATGTGCCCGCCACCACGCCCAGCTGTTTTTTTGTATTTTTAGTAGAGACGGTGTTTCACCGTGTTAGCCAGGATGGTCTGGATCTCCTGACCTCATGATCCGCCCGTCTCGGACTCTCAAAGTGCTGGAATTACAGGCGTGAGCCACCATGGCCGGCCTGATTTCCTTTCTTTTGGATATATACCTAGCAGTGGGATTGCTGGATCATATGTTAGTTCTATTTTTAGTTTTTTGAGGAACTTCCAAACTCTTCTCCATAAAGGTTGTATTAACTTATATTCCCCACAGCAGTGTACAAGGATTTCTTTTTCTCTACAACCTGGCCAGCATTTGTTGTTGTCTGTCTTTTAAATAAAATTCATTTTAACTGGCATAAGATGACATCTCATTGTAGTTTTGATTTGCATTTCTCTGATGATCAATAATACTGAGTACGTTTTCACAGGTCTGTGTCATTTGTATGTCTTCTTTTTGAGAAATGCCTATTCAGATCTTTGACCTATTTTTTAATCAGATTATTATTTTTTTCCTGCTGAATCATTTATATGTTCTGGTTATTACTCCCTTGTTAGATGGATAGTTTGTCAGTATTTCCTCCAATTCTGCAGGTTGTCTCTCCACTTCGTTGTTTCCTTTGCTGTGCAATAGTTTCTTTTGTTTTGTTTTATTATTTGATATAATTCCATTTGTCCATTTCTGCTTTGGTTGCCTATGCCTATGCCTAATCTTTGTTCAGTCCGACATCCTGGGGCATTTCCAGTAACTGTACCTGACTTATTTCACTTAAAATAGTAACTTCCAGTGGTCAGATCTGGAAGTTATTATTTTAAGCGAAATAAACCAGGCACAGTTTCTACGATGTCTCCCTGTAATAGTTTCATAGTTTGAGGTCTCAGATTTAAGTCTTTAATCAACATTTATTTTCTTTTTGTATATGACAAGATATAGAAATCTAGTTTCATTCTTCTGCATATGGATATCCAGTTTTCCCAGCACCATTTAATGAAGAAATTGTACCTTCCCCAATGTATGTTCATGATACCTTTTGTGAAAATGAGTTTTCTATAGATGTATGAATTTATTTCTGAGTTCTCTATTCATTCAATTGATCTATGTGTTGGTTTGCATGCCAGTACCATGAGGGTTTGTTTACTATAGCTGTGTAGTATAATTCAAAGTCAGGTAGTGATTCCTCCAGTTTTATTCTTTGTGCCCAGGATGGCTTTTTTTAATTCTGTTTTTTCTTTGGGGTGTGTGTGTGTGTGTGTGTGTGTGTGTGTGGTTCTATAAAAATTTTAAGATAGCTTTTATACTTCTGTTAAAATGTGATTGGTATTTGATAGGTATTACATCAAATCTGTAGATTACTTTGGGCAGTATCTTCATTTTAACGATCTTGATTGCCCCTGTCAATGAACATAGCGTATCTTTCCATTTTGCGTGTGTGTGTCTTCTTCGATTTCTTTTGTCAATGTTTTATATTGTTCATTGTAAAGATCTTTTACTTCTTTGAGTAAGTTAATTCCTAGGTATTTTATTTTATTTGTAGCTATTGTAAATGGGATTACTCTTTTGACTTCTTTTTCAGATTGTTGGCTGTTGACACATAGAAATGCTATGGAATTTTGTATGTTGACTTTGTGTCCTATAACTTTACTGAATTTGCCTATCACTTCTACTTTTCTTTTAGTGAAGTCTTTAGGTTTTTCCAAATATAAGGTCATATTATCTGCAACCAAGAATAATTTTACTCCTTTCTTTACAATTCGGATGCCCTTTATTTCTGTTTTTACTTTTTTTTTTTATTTTTATTGTTTTTGGTTGGTCTAGCGAGGACCTCCACTAGTATGTTGAATAACAGTGGTGAAAGGGAGCATTCTTGACTCCTTGCGGATCTTAGAGAAAAGACTTTCAGTTTTTCCCCTTTCAGTACGATCTAGCTATGGGTCTGGCACATATGACTTTTATTGTATTAAGTTATGTTCCCTTTATACCCTGAATAATCTACTTTGTTTAAGTGTACCTCTCTTGTTTTTGTTTGGGTTCCATTATCATTGAACCTTTTTCCATCTCTTCATTTTCACTCTGTCTGTATCTTTATAGGTGAAGTGTGTTTTTTTGGAGGCAAGAACTCATTGGATCCAGCCTATTGTTTTTAAATCCATTCAGCCACTGTATGGGTTTTGATTTGAGAGTACATTTCATTTACATTCAATGTTAATATTGATAAGTAAGAACTTACTTCTACCATTTTGTCATTCATTGTTGCTTTGTGGTCTTCACTCACTTCTTTTCTTTCTTCTTGTCTTCATTTTCATGAGGATGATTTTCTCTTATAGCATGTTTTAATTTCTTGATTTTTATTATTTGTGTATCTATTGTAGGTCTTTATTTTATTTGAAGTTACCATTAACCTTGAAAATAACACCTAATACCCATCATTTTAAACTAACAAGTTAACATTGATTGCATAAACAATCTAACACATAAGCAAAGAGAAAACTAATAAAAACTCAACAGTAATTTCATCCCTCTGCTTTTAAATGTATTGTTGTTTCTATTTATATCTTATGCTATGTCTAAAAAAGTTGTTGTTATTATTTTTGACTGGTTAATTTTTTAGTCTTTCTACTCAAGATAAGAGTAGTTTACATACCAAAAGTACAGTGTTATAATATTCTGTTTTCTGTGGAATTACTATTACCAGTGAGTTTTGTGCCTTCAGATGATTTCTTATTGCTCATTAATGTCCTCTTTTTTTCAGATTGTAGAACTACCTTCAGTTTTTCTTGTGGGAAAGGTCTGGTGTTAATTAAACTTCTCAGCTTTTGTTTATCTGAGAATATCTTTATTTCTCCTTTGTACTTGAAGGATGTTTTCACTGGATATACCATTCCAGAATGAAATTCAAAATATAAAACTCAATTGAATCTCTCTATATCATCAGTATAATTAACATTGATATATACATCATGCCGCTGGCATTATCAACATTAAAAAAAATCCCTAAGGATGAACTTATTGGAAAATGTGCAAGACCTATACATTGAAAACATCAACATATTGCTTAGGAAATTTTTTTTTAAAACTACATAATTTGAGAGATATATCATGCTCCTGGTTCAGAAAATTTAATATTGTTAAGATGTCATTTCTCCCTAAATATATCCATAGATTTAATCTCTATCAAAATCTCTCTCAAAATCTTAGCAGGCATTTGCAAAGACTGTTCAGTCTATCTCTAAAATTTATTTGGTGAAAATAGCGAAAAAATAGCAGAAATGATATTGATGAACAAAAGTGTCAGACCTGATTTCAAAACTTATTATAAAGTTAAGTGTAACTGGTATACATACATATGTAGAAGAATGAAACAGAATACAGAGTACAGAAATAGACCCACACATGTATGGTGGTTTGATTTTCAACAAAGTGGACAAAGTGAATCTTTACTCCGGGGCTTTCTGAAATATTATTGCATCCAGACACATTTGGAAAATGATATTATCTGTAACTTAAACGAGTAACTCAAAAAATCTATTACCTCAGACTCTCTCTAGAGGCCTCAGGGTCTAAAAGAATATCTTGGTACATCTGTAACCTGAGACACAAATTTGTGAGTCCTGCCTCATTTAACTAAATTTACTTGTAAATGACTAAATAAAGTCCTACTGGGAAAAATGTTAGCTTGAGAGCTAGGTGAAAATAAAATTACATTTTTGTACAGTTGAAGTTTTTAAACATCACTATTTGTGAAATTTCAACTCAGCCCTTGTTACTGTTAGTGGTATGCCCAATGCATGAACCAAATTCTAGCTCTACTCATGGACAAACAGAAGATAAGGGCTGAAGCCTCACTTACTAAAGACCTAAGTAGCTTCATGTCTGGGGCATTAACATTGACTATTTATTGTGAGATCCTTTTTTATTACTTCTATCCCAATATAATTATTTGTTGCAGTGTATTTGAGAAAAATCAAGAGCAAGAAGTCAAAAAAAAAAAAAAAATAGACATTCAAGGGCATTGAAATAAAATCAGGTAATTCAGAGAGAATCAATTAAAACTGTATCCTTAGGTGAACAGACAATAGATATAAAGTGGGATCTGACAAGATGAGAGCAACACAGAAAAATATGTTCTACTTACTGTAGGTTCCATATAGTCAATGCATAAGAAAGAACTGCTTACTGCTGTTGTTAATAAACTGGAACAAAAGACTAAGAATTAGTGTGAACTTCCTCTGGAAGTCTCTAAAATTATAATGCGTATGGAATAACCTACCCTGTATTGCCTTAAAATTGAGAGGTATAAAAGAAATCTGTACCCTCATTTCATTCTAAAGTCAAAAGGGAAGGAAATAAAAATTTTTCTTTCTATATACTAAGTGCAAGTAACTTTATAACACTTATATTTTATATCCACTCATGGTGGGCACATTTTTATTAGTGCTTCTTACAGATAAAAGAAAGACTCAGAGAAATTTAATAGGTTACCAAAGAACACACAGATGGTAAGTGGTGAGCTTGGACTTTGTGCTTTGTTTTAAATCTGAATTTTGTGATTTTTCTATTATGCTAGGGAAAAATAACCACAATGAGAATGTTCACATTTTATGTAGAGCAAAATTATTTTAATTCATAGTTTATTTTCAGTAGCATATTTTAAGTTGCTTCAATAAGCATTTCAAATTTCATTTTTAATATCATTTATTGAACTTTCTCACTATTCTGGAACAATTAGAAGCTGATGTTTCCATTATCCTTTGGGAGGGAAATTGGAAAAAAAGAAATTGCCTTTTATTTAAAATCATCCACAAGGTCTATGGAAGAGCAATACAATTTCCTAGGTCCCTGTAATAGCAGCTTACACTGATAGCATTCCTTTGATGACACAAAGCACAACGGAGGATTTTAAATATGAATTTGCTGAATTCAATTATTTTCCTAGATATATGGAACAAAGTGCATGCTCACCCTGGCATACCCACTTTTCCATTTTTCCTTAAACATTAAGAATATGTACAAAATTAATTTTGATTATTTGATCACATTTTTTAACCTCTGGATAAAAACAATCATTAGATTTACCATGTAAAGGAATATAGAGATCATATGGCCAACTCTTACTTTTCAGAAAAGATTTCTTTTTTAATTTTTTTTTCCATTCTTTTTTTTTTTTTTCTATTAAAGTTCTGGGTTACATGTGCAGAACGTGCAGGTTTGTTACATGGGTATACATGTGCCATGATGGTTTGCTGCACCTATCAACCTATCATGTAGGTTTTAAGCCCCGCATGCATTAGGTATTTGTCCTCATGTTCTCCATCATCTTGCCTGCCACCCCCGACAGGCCCCAGTATATGACGTTCCCTTCCCTGTGTCCATGTGTTCTCATTGTTCAGCTCCCACTTATCAGTGAGAACATGTAGAATTTGGTTTTCTGTTCCTGTGTTAGTTTGCTGGGAATGATGGTTTCCAGCTTTATCCATGTCCCTGCAAAGGACATGAACTCATTCATTTTTATGGCTGTGCAGTATTCCATGGTGTATATGTGCTACATTTTTTTTTATTCACTCTAACACTGATGGGCATTTGGTTTGGTTCCAAGTCTTTGCTACTGTGAATAGTGCTGCAATAAACATACGTGTGCATGTGTCTTAGAGTAGAATAATTTATAATCCTTTGGGTATATACCCAGTAATGGAATTGCTGGGTCAAATGGTATTTCTGGTTCTAGATCCTTGTGAGGAATCACCACACTGTCTTCCACAATGGTTGAACTAATTTACACTCCCACCGTCAGTGTAAAAGCATTCCCATTTCTCCACTTCCTCTCCAGCATTTGTTGTTTCCTGACTTTTTAATGATCACCATTCTAACTGGTGTGAGATGGTATCACATAGTGGTTTTGCTTTGCGTTTTTCTAACAACCAGTGATGATGAGCGGTTTTTCATATGTTTGTTGGCCCCATAAATTTCTTATTTTGAGAAGTGTCTGTTCATATCCTTCATCCACTTTTTGATGAGGTTTTTTTTTTTTTCTTGTAAATTTGTTCATGTTCCTTATAGATTCCGGATATTAGCCCTTTGTCAGATGGATAGATGGCAAAATTTTTCTCCCATTCTGTAGGTTTCTCGTTCACTCTGATGATAGTTTCTTTTGCTGTGCAGAAGCTCTTTAGTTTAATTAGATCCCACTTACCAATTTTGGCTTTTGTTGCCATTGCTTTCGGTGTTTCAGTCATAAAGTTTTTGTCAATCTCTATGTCCTAAATGGTATTGCCTAGGTTTTCTTCTAGAGCTTTTATGGCTTTAGGTTTTACATTTAAGTCTGTAATTCATTTTGAGTTAATTTTTGTATGAGGTGTAAGGAAGGGGTCGAATTTCAGTTTTCTGCATATGGCTAGCCAATTTTCCCAGCACCATTTATTAAATATGGAATCCTTTTCTCATTTTTTTTTAATCAGGTTTCTAGAAGATCAGATGGTTGTAGCTGTGTGGCGTTATTTCTGCAGCCTCTGTTCTGATCCATTGATCTATATATCTGTTTTGGTACCAGTACCATGCTGTTTTGGTTACTCTAGCCTTCTAGTGTCATTTGAAGTCAGGTAGCATGATGCCTGCAGCTTTGTTCATTTGCTTAGGATTGTCTTGGCTACACGGGCTCTTTTTGGGTCCATATGAAATTTAAAGTAGATTTTTTTCTAGCTCTGTGAAGAAAGTGCATGGTAGCTTAATGGGAATAGCATTGAATCTATAATTTACTTTGGTCAGTATGGCCATTTTCACTGTATTGATTCTTTCTATGCATGAGCATGAAATGTTTTTTCATTTGTTTGTGTTCTCTCTTATTTCCTTGAGCAGTGGTTTGTAGTTCTCCTTAAAGAGGTCCTTCACATCCCTTGCAAGTTGTATTCCTAGGTATTTTATTTTCTTTTTAGAAATTGTGAATGGGAGTTCACTCATGATTTGGATCTCTGTTTGTCTATTTTTGGTGTATAGGAATCCTTGCCATTTTTTGCACATTGATTTTGTATCCTGAGACTTCGCTGAAGTTGCTTATCAGTTTAAGGAGTTTTGGGGCTGAGACAATGGGGTTTTCTAAATATAAGATCATGTCATCTGCAAAGAAAAACAATGTTACTTCTTCTCTTCCTATTTGAAAACCCTTCATTTCTTTTCCTTGCCTGATTGACCTGGCTAAGATCAGAGCAGAAGTGAAGGAGATAGAGACACAAAAAACCCTCCAAAAAATCAATGAATCCAGGTGTGGGTTTTTTGAAAAGATGAATAAAATAGATAGACAACTAGCCAGTCTAATAAAGAAGAAAAGAGAGAAGAATCAAATAGACACAATAAAAATGATAAAGAGGATACCACCACCAGTCCCACAGAAATACAAACTATCATCAGAGAATACTATAACCACCTCTATAAAAATAAACTAGAAAATTTAGAAGAAATGGATAAATTCCTGGACACATACACTCTCCCAAGACTAAACAAGGAAGAAGTCGAATCCCTGAATAGACCAATAACGAGTTCTAAAATTGAGGCAGTAATTAATAGCCTGCCAACCAAAAAAATCCCAGGACAAGATGGATTCACAGCTGAATTCTACCAGAAGTACAAAGAGCATCTGATATCATTTCTTCTGAAACTATTCCAAATAATAGAAAAAGAGGCACTTCTCCCTAACTCATTTTATGAGGTCAGCATCATTCTGATACCAAAACCTGATAGAGACACAATTTCAGGTCAATATCCCTGATGAAGATCGATGCAAAAATCGTCAATAAAATACTGTTAAACTGAATCCAGGGGCACATCAAAAAACTTTTTCACCACGACCAAGTCAGCTTTGTCTCTGAGATGCAAGGCTGGTTCCAAATATGCGAATCAATAAACATAATCTATCACATAAACAGGACCAATGACAAAAAGCACATAATTATCTCAATGGATGCAGAAAAGGCCTTTGATAAAATTCAACACCCCTTCATGCTAAAAATGCTCAGTAAACTAGGTATTGATGAACGTATCTCAAAATAATAAGAGCTATTTATGACAAATCCATAGCCAATATTATACTGGATATCAATAGCTGGACGCATTCCCTCTGAAAACTGGCAGAAGACAAGGATGCCCTCTCCCACCACTCCTACTCAACATAGAAAGTATTTGAAGAGTCAGTGAAGAGTTAGTAAAAAAAAAAATGCCGCGCCCGGAATCTGGATCTCCTGACTCCAGATAATGGTTCTATTTTCTGTGTCCCACTGACTTTCATTTACCCATGTAGTTTATTATTGTCTAACTAAAAACAATCTTTTAACATTTGAGAATCTTTTTGAGAAACTCAATTGTTGTCAAAGAATACATTTACATAGTGTTCAAAATGCCACCATACTGAGTATGCTGCTATAATAAGACTAAGCCAAACCCTACTGCCAATTTTAAAAAGCAGCAGCACAACGAAAATCAACAAACTCTAAAATCTTGTCATACAGTGTATGGTCTATTGGTATGGCTCTTATTTCTTCTTGACAGCTTCTGAGTAAGAATTCTTATGTTTCATCTTGTCTGCATTTTACACTATCGAGATAAGTTCAGAGACATCTTACAATTAATGTATGTAAGAATTATAAGCAATGGAGAAGCTTATCAGAGAAATGTCAGTTTCAATAGAAATTCTACCTAGTATAGATTCCTGTAAAAAGTTGTCAAACCCACCCCAAAATAAGAAATTTAAAAATGAATCAAATTCCATGTGCAGTCTATACAATTTAATATGACAGTTACTTAAGGTTTTGTTGTTACTGTTGCTATTGTTTTAAATATCCAGGGAACAGAATCTAAATAGTACAATTTGTGGTAAATGTCAAGGAACATTATTCTAATAAATGCCATTATAATTATAAGATGGAAATTGTTCTATTACACAATAAATAATCTGGATAGAAGGATCAAAGGTATAAATTTCATGAACATTCAGTAAAGGCACTTACTAGAAATTTTACTGGAGAGGAAAAAGATAGGGAGGGATAAC
The DNA here is from genome assembly GCF_001698545.2 of Rhinopithecus bieti. Classification (NCBI taxonomy): domain Eukaryota; kingdom Metazoa; phylum Chordata; class Mammalia; order Primates; family Cercopithecidae; genus Rhinopithecus; species Rhinopithecus bieti. The sequence continues at coordinate 2,209,988 of NW_016810178.1, forward strand.
AATCTATAGTAAAACCATGCCACTTAGCAATACCATTGGTTTCTGGCTTTTTAAATATACTATGCACTTAATCCTTTTTTGAGAGAGCAATTACAATAATTTTAAATACATGAAAACCAAACGCGAAATTCATTAAAATTACATTTCCGAGTTAGGACAAAAGAAATGCAAAAATACGTTTCCTAAAGTTACAGTACAGGTTCTCATTGTGAGAATCAATGAAATTTTATACATCACCTATCAGCAAAAAGGAATTAACAAATATCTCTGTTATTCTCTCTTTTATAATTTTATTTTTTATTTTTTGCTATAGAAGAAGTATTGAATAGGTAAATGTGAGAAACTACAAAGATAGGGAGGATACTCTCAAAACAGATTTTGAGAGACAATATTAACATATATGAAGTAATTCTAACATAAGCAACATATTGTTCAACCACTTTTCTAAGTCAGAGCCTCTTAAGCTGGGTGAGATACTGACCCCTCAGCCCTCAGGGAAGCCAGGGACCATTCGCTTATCCCTTTGTGTCATATAAATATTACATGTTTTATGATATTGCTAATGGTAAAAAATATTGGCCTGGACAACACATTTTATAGAGTGCTTAAAAAGGGAAACATCACTATGGATTTCAGGGAAGAAAAAAGATGGGGAATGTGGTTGATAGGATACTTACAGTATTCAGCATATAAGAAAGCAGATATGTCTGCTTTCTTTCAAGTTTAGAATGCTTAGCTCAAAAGAGATCTGTCTGGCTGATGTCTGTCTGGCTTCTCAAGTTATACTGTCTGGCTGCCTATGTATATTTGAGGATAAACTAGAGGGAAAGGAGGATAGTGTGAGCAGAAGCCAACGTGATTTTAGAACACTTGCAATTGATTCGCCAGTTCAAGAGTCCTGCAGAACTCAAGGTCAGTCTAACTCTAAGGTGAAAAACCCAGATCAATTTTGCAGTGACTGAATGCTTCCCACAGCCCAGGCATATCCAAACCCATATGGAAAAATGTATTAGATTAGTGCATTTAGTTTATGAATCAGGCATGACTTATCGGTCCTTTAATGGAGTATAAAATAATATTTCTAGTATCCCACAAAGTGACACAATGTGATTTTAGAGATTCAAAATGAAGGTTCTCACGAGAAACTATTAAAACATGGAGATAGACAACAGACAATTAATCTTGTAAGGCAAAGGTTTTGTATCACTTAATTTTTTACTTTATAGAAACTTTAATTTTACTACACTTATCAAAATGTAATCAATGCATTTTTAGAACATTTTTTAAGAAAATCACATTCTGCAGTTTTAGATGATCTAACCAAATGTATTTTAACTGTAAGAAACATGTATAGGCAAAAGTTATACTTTTTAAAAATTGTTTTGTTAACTGGAATACATAGCTAGCTCGTCTTGTGACTACCTTAACAACACACTGAGTTCTTTTTTCCAAGAGACGTTTATATATTTATTTAAGAATAAGTCGGATTTCTGAAAATGTTGTCAGGGAATAAATAGCTTTAGTGTCTTTTTATTTTAATAAAATTGGTAAAGCAATGAAAAGTTATTTGAAGTAAGCTTAATAAATATTAAATGTATTATTATGGTATTTGATGTTCAAAGTACCTATACACATTTTGCAGGCAATTTTTATATTTAAAACTCTTTTATTTCTCTGAGGCCACTATTAAAATAGCTGACAGAGGATAATTTATTTTGTTCAGTGAATTCCTGATTGTTGTACAAGTATAAGTTCTCTCACCTTTCATTCAACAATTCATCTTTCTGAGGTGATTTATTTTACTGTTTCCAGACATGCTTTATTACCTACAGACTTGGCATGTGCTTTTTCTTCCTTTGTTTCTGGAAATTGACTGAGTCCTAACTAGTATGCACATTATAACAAGTTATAAACTTGCAACATTTTACATTATTACAGAAATTCTGTTGTCTTGTTTTCACAGTTTTACAAACATGCCTATATGCTGTTGTATAAAATTAAGAGAAATATTAAGATGTAAATATATATATAAATTATGTCAGATTATCTTTGATAAATAGGATGCAATTGTAGGGCCAGGCCCTGTGACTCATGCCTGTAGTCTCAGCACTTTGGGAGGACGAGGTGGGCAGATCACCTGAGGTCACGAGTTCGAGATCAGCCTGGCCAACGTGGTGAAACTCTATCTTTACTGAAAATACAAAAATTAGTCAGGCATGGTAGTGCACGCCTGTAATCCCAATACTTGAGAATCTGAGGTAGGAGAATTGCTTGAACCTGGGAGGTGGAGGTTACAGTGAGCCTAGAGTGTGCCACTGCACTCCAGCCAGGGAAAAAGAACAAGACTCCATTTCAAAAAGAAAAAGTAATTGTATTACATATTAGGTGGCAAAATCAATAGTGAAACAGTATTTGGGGTATCAGAAATATTTATTGTTATCTCACGAGAGTGTATCTGCTTAGTTTCTGATTAGTAAAGAAATGCTCCAACATGCAAGTGGCATTTATAGGAAAGAAAAGAGATTACTTTTATATTTTATATGGTAATGATATTGTGTTTATCTTGACGGTGTAAAAGAGAAAAATTAAAGACTAATAACTTCAATTAATGAGATTAAAAAAAACTGGGATCCAATGGATATAAACACTATGGCTTGTCGATGTCGTACATATGCATGTGTGTGTGCGCAACATATATATTTTGGTTTATTGACAAACAGTTGAATGTCTAGGAACTTTTTTTTTTTTTAGCTAACAACTATTAATTTGTATTCTGCTCCTTAGATGCACTTGCTTACAAGTTCAAAATCTGTGTTTGAAAAAGCAAAATTTAGATAATAAATAATTACATCAGGGAACAGCAAAATGCTTTTGCACACTGGCTTGATCTATTATTCTTATTAGAATCTCCTTTGAGAAGATATTCTTTAAAGTGAGGCTGTACTTTTGAAACATGGCAGAAAGCTTGTGGAAAGTCTCAGGAAAAAGTTTAATAGGAATAAACACGTGGAAAATGTTCCTGCTTTTGCTCAACAATTAATTTTATGTAAATAAGAAATACATTGACTTCCCTTTGTTATAAAAGTTGCCTCTAATGTTACCTTTCCCCCAGTCTCTGGTTTGCTTTTGTAAACAATTTTAATGACTTCTCTCAGCATTCTTTATAAGCAATTTATGCCATTTCCTATTTGAAGACTTTCCAGATGGAGAGTTCTGTCATGAAGCTGAGTGCCTTTATCTCAAACCTTGCCAAGCAAAAGGCAGAAATGTGGGAGTCATGACTATATAAATGGTTGATGAAATCGTAAGAATGGGTTATATGAGAGCGAGGGACATCAAATATACACCAACCACAGGGAAGTATTCTGATTGGAAAAGGAAAAGGAAGAGTGCGTCGTGTTTTAGAAGGTAAGGAACAGAAAAGTTTTGGTAATTAACAGTTGGTGCATATTGCCTAATGCTTTGGATTTCAATTAGGATATGAGCTAAGTCATTCACATTGACATTGGATAATATAGAGGATGAATGTCCTTGATGAAGCTGGATTGGACAGACTTTGAAGAAAAATGATGAAAAGTATTCTTAGTTGAAGAATGAATGTGAATATGAGAAAGTCAATTAGTGAGTCTAAAATATTCTGAAAAGGTAAGTTGAGCAAGAATATAGAGCTAAATACTGGTAACTAAACGTGACATAGATGGAAAGCTTTTTTGTTGTTTTTATTTAGAAACATGTACTAAAGTGGGAAACTAGAGCCAATAGACAGGGAGAGATTAAACATAAATAAGAATAAGAATGGTCTTTGAGTCAGAAAAACAAAGCATTACAGAAGAAAGTAGCCATAAATATAGGGCAAGTAAAGTGAAAATGGGTGCATATATAGAAAAATGAACACGTGTGGATGGGAATAGGAAGTTGGTCAACCTCACTCTTTTATTTCCTTTTATAGTTAATTAAGAGGCTTTCTTATATACTTAAAGACTAGGTATTTTTAATGTAATACATTAAGTTATAATTCTAGTACAAAAAGTCACACTTTGTTTCTTCTTCCTTTTCAATATCTAGTGATACCGATAAGTGTATATTTAATAGCATGCTCTATCTTATGGACATTAATAAATTCGTTTTCATTTTAGAGGTAAAGACTATGTCACCTTCTAACTAGAGATGGTCTCTGAAAACTAATAGATTATTAATATTTTATTTTACAAATAAAATTATCCTATTCAAATATATGTTATTAAAACCTCTTATGAAAAGCCTTTTGAGTTTTGTTATTCCAGAGCCACTGCTAAAAAATGTGATGTGAATAGTTACATTTGGGGTTGTGCAATGTAGCAGCTGCTTTTATGATCCAAGAGTCATGGATCCTGCACATGTTCCACTTGGTCATAAGGTTACTCCTCTGATGGCTACAAGGCAATTTCAGAGATTAGATCCATGCATAAAAAGAGCTCTAATTTGGTGTGTTAAAGAACAAGGATGATAGTTACTCAATTGTGGGCCAACTGGTGCTTTCCTCATTTCCTACATCCAGATATTAATGACAGCAACTCAAGATACATATTCTAGAACACTATCATGCTCATATAAATGAAGTCTGTTTTAAAACTATAGAATCCTCTGATTTTATATATAAATTATATATATATTTCCATAAAGTATATATATTTAGAAAATTTCTAAAATTATTTTCTTTCTCAAATTTTAGCTGATAAATAATTACATATTAAGAATTCATTAATCAGTTCCTACTAAATGGAACCCTTCAATGATACTAGTCTTAACAGGAATGATGAAGTAAATTTCTAGTGTATTTCAAAACATCCTTATCTTTTAGTTATTTACTATTTTTTAGATATTTACTGCACTCAATATATTTGACAGTGCACTAGAAGAACAAAATAAACAGAACATACATTTGTAAATAAACAGAACATACTTTTGTGTACTTTATTGATGACATCATTGCCGTTTGTTTTGCCTCAAAGAAAGAGATTGGCATCCCTCTTTTTTCTCTAAAAGCATCATTTATTTTCCTCAAAGCCATGAAAAGTTTTTTTTTTTTTCTTTTGTGTTTCTAAAGCATTCAGACACCCATGAGGTCAGTCTCATACTTAGTGATAAGCTGAAAACCATAATAATAATTTGTGGATTTGCAGATGAATATATATAGTCTAGACATGTTTAAAGGAAGGAAAATTGAAATTCTCTGCTTAATAAGAAAACTTGAGTTTGGTCTGGGGCTTAGCAGAGGAAAAGGAAAGGCCTTGGCAAGATGACAAGGGTCTGAAGCAAGAAGAAAATGAATAGGTAGTGAAAAATTACCTTTCTTAGAAAATGCCTGATGCATTTCTAGAAAAAGTGATGCCTAACATTGGATTTTAAGTTATTTCCCCATGGGAAATGGTAGCTCATGCCTGTAATCCCAACAGTTTGGGAGGTCAAGGTGGAAGGATCACTTGAGGCCAAGTGTTCAAGACCAGCCAGTGCAACATGTTGAGACCTCATCTCTACAAAAATAAAAATTAAAAACTAAGGTTATTTCCAGCACCATGTGATAATTACATTCTGCTACTCCCTAACCTTTAGAAAGGTCAACTAAACCCACCTGGTGATAGGGTAAATAGATGTGAATGAAGTGGCAGTGACAAAATCTAGCAAAGGGCACCACTGTAGAAGTAAGTTAAAGCAGAAAAGGCAGCTGTGTAGGCTGAGTCATCAATAAAAATGAAAGAAACTACTTGTTCTACATATAATAGAAGAATGGGATCTTTAAGGTGGAGGACAGATGTTCAAATGCTACTTAACATCTGTAGCAAATACTCATAATGCCCAAATTGCCTCATTCCCAGAGAAATCTGAGTGAGACAGCAGAGACAACATAGATTCACTGCAACCCTTTCTATGTCACTATTGTAGTCTAAATTTGAAAAGTATTAAAAATAACATGCAATAAGTTTAAATTAATCAACCCTAAGCAAACCACATTAAACATGTGAAAACACACTTTTACTATATTAACATTGTGAAAAGGTGGGTAAGTGAGAAAGGTTAAGCAGTGTCCCCTTTCAAGCAGAGGGGGAAACTTTTGTGAGGGTTTGAAGAAGGCAGATCACTGAGAAGTTGCTTCCTGAGCAAGAACAAATTATATTCCAGGGCTAATGAGAACATGAGAGAGGGTGAATTATCAGCCTGTTATAGCTATTATTAATCTATGGTTTCCAGCAATTTGTTTGGATTCTAAGAAATATCCAATTTGTGTGAGTAAACAAAATCTTTCTTTCTAGCATAAATATTTAAGGCATTTCAAGGCAGGCAAGACCCTGAGAGGCATCACAACTTTCTTGTAAGTTTCATTATGAAACAGTTTAGTCAAAATTCTATTCATTAATTTACTCTTTTTTTTTTTTTTTTTTTTAGTATGTTACCCACCAAAACACTGAGACAGCAGCTCTGGAATCACAGACTATTTTGTTTTTGGCCGTTTCTGGAGTTTTGCTCTCATCATCTGCGGAGGCCAGCCAGACACACTAATCCAACGAATGTCTGTTCTCTTTCTCTGGTTATACTATGACTACCGCTACCAACAATTACCCAAAACTGCTAGCTGGCTTAAAACAATCACCAAACATCCTCTGCCCCTCTTGCACAGGACTGCGAGAGGATGCAAAGTTAGGCGAGTTCTCGAAATTCATACTACGGCTCATTATTCCGTACAATGTGTAATGTTGGAGGCTGAACTCGTGAACTGAAACTTTTCTGTCAGGTGAGCGAACTATACACCGGGCTTACTACGCTGAGGCTGTGAAACATGGTGTGTGGATCCTAAATACCTAGCAGCTGAGAGAGAGAGAGAGAGAGAGAGACGAGAGAGACGAGAGAGAGACGAGAGAGAGAACGCAGGAGACCTGTTACTTCTCTTATTGGTTCTTGGGTCTTTGACTATCCTTGAAAGTCCCCAGCACCTTGATTAAAGCACACTTCTATTCATTGCAACAGTTGAACGTTTGTTAATCGTCCACCCCAGAATCAAAAAAGGCGGGGGAAATAGGACACCACTTTACGTGGTGGTGAACAGGTTTCTAAAAATTTGTGAACTGAAAATGTGGCTGTGGTCTTTCTTTTGATATTTGTAACTTTGGCACAATTTTGTTATTTTCAGCTTCTCAATTTATAACACACACTTGAACATAAGTATCTAATATACATTTACTTAAAATCTTTCATATTAAATGTATTTATGTCTCTTTATAGTTTTATTATTACTGCTACTACTATTATAATTGGCTTGTAAACTTCCAAATCCCATTGGTTTTTAACTTTTTCTCGGCTAGAGACTAAAAGTTTGAGTATAACATTCAAAAGTCAACATTGTAAGAAGTCTAGTGAAAAGAACTACATTAAATTTATTGGTTCAGAATATTTAACTTGAAATGTTTCTTCAGAAGAAAGTAGCACTTTATCAAGTGGTTTTTCACATTAACCTCTAGAGAAAATACTATAAATAGAATGTGTCTACTATCCCCAGCTCACTCCAATAAGAATTAACGTTCTGTTTTATTTCATGGTCATTTAATCTAGAAGAAATTGTTGCCCGGGCATAATGTAAATAAAGCTTTATCACAAGTAAGAATTCTATGTCATATCATATTGTTCTAACACATTCTCTGTGTTATGTTCTACAGTGGAAATTGGTTCACCCTTAAAAAAAAGAAGTGACGCAGCTCCAGGTAAAGAAAACAATGAAAAAAACATAATTCTTAAAAAAATGTATTAGAAAAATACAAAGAACATGCCAGTTTTGTTCAGATTAAAGGTAAGAGTCCATTAAGGTAGAAAGGGTCATTGTTGAAATGATTACAGTAGTCAAATGGCATCATCAAGCCTAAACTTCATCATTTTTTTTTTAAAGGTTAGTAGGCAAGAGAATCTCTCTGCTCTTTGAAAATGTCAAATAAAATGTTACTTTTCCAAAGTGTGAATCATTGTTAATCTAAACATTTCAAGGACAAATAATATTAAGGAAATAAATTTAATAATTATTGTTAACAGAAATTACCATATATTTCTAGAATGTTAGGATGTATTCAAAGAAAGATTGAAGTGGAGTAAAAACCCACATTTATTATGCTTAAATACATTAACATTGATATAAGGACACTGAAAGAGAAATAATAATGAAACACAAATGCAATAGTAAAACAGTAGAACTAAAAGAAAACAAAAGGTAGAATGGTGGTTACAAGAGGAAGGAGGGTGGAGAGAATGAGGAGGTGATGGTCAAAGGATACAAATCCTCAATTAGACAGCAGGAAAATTTGATTTAAATTTGAGACATATTACACAGCATGATGAATACAGTAAATGATATATTTTATATTTCAAAATTGCTAAGAGAATAACTTTCAAAAATTCTCATGACAATAAGTATTTAATGTGATGGATATGTTAATTAGCTTGATTTAATTATTCCACATCTTATTCATACATTATAATGTCACTTTTCACCCCATAAATATATACAACTATAGTTTGTCAATTTACATTTAAAAATAAAATTGGGAAATTCAAGTACAGAGAAAAGAAAATTACTAAAACAGAAATAATAGACAGAATTAAATGAACACAATTTGTGATAACACAACCTAATGTACTCACTTAAGAACAGGAGACCAAGGTACAGTTTTTGCAGTAATTAGCTATTACTTCCTCTATCTCTCTGTACTTCAATTTCTTTCTTAAAAAAGTAATATTTGTCATGTACTACCTGGCAAGGCTGCTGTAAATTAATACTAGTTTGTTTGTAATAGTTTTACATTAAGTTGGAGTCGGTTTCCAATGTTTGTGATTTTTAAACATAGATCTTTTGCACATTAGCTGATGTACTAATATAACTGACTTGCTAAAAATAGAATTTCCAATTAAAAGAATATGTGCACTTTAAATTTTGAAATATGTTAAACATATGGTTTATAGTATATAATACTGGCAGCTTGGCTGGTCATGTTTCTCTAATAAAATCACACAAGATAAGCCAATATTTTCAACTACCTGGGATGTAAAAACAAAAGAATGTGGAATATTTGGGAGTTCTTTATTCTTGAATTCCTGATGCCTAGAAGAGACCTAGTGTATGCACAGCACAACTTGCTGAAGTGAACCAAGAGATTAAAAATGGTCATCAAATCCATATGCATGTCAAACATTGGGCTGTTCCCAATAAACATGTCTCTCACGACATGTTCTTCTCACATGAAGTACTCTTCTTCAAAGCTCGTAGAAGTTCTTGTGAAGAATGACATATATAATTTATTGTCTTATATACTTTTATCCACAGTTGGTTATTCTCTTTTCTTAGGCAATTACACAAACTCCTGTCAAACAGAGATCCATAGTAATTGTACTTTTTTTAAAAAAATTATGTTTTAAATTTTATTTTGTATAAAATGTATGGTTATCATGGGATAATTTTATACATTTATGAAAATTTTAATACTAAAATACATTAAGAGCTTGGAAAGCATTCTTGTTCTTCTTAGAAGAAGAAAGAAGCTAAATAAACAGAATATCAACAACTCTTATCCGATACATTAGAGAATTCATGTCACAGGACAACTTGTTACCCCAAAACTATAGCAATAGAAAAGCCAATGCAAAAAAAGTGATCATTTTTATATACTCACAGAGCTCTCTGTTCTCCTTAGCCAGGACTACCGTCAAAAGAAACTATTTTAGCATTGCCTAAACAACCTGAGTTTTACCAAAACCTGAACAACCTAGGGGAAGAGAAATATCCAATCCTAACCCCTTCTAGCCTTCAATTTAGAAAAACAGAAATACCCAACTTAGGCTCACTAAAACCTGATTTGAGGACTACACAATGTTACCTCCACCATCACCACTCACACATACCATATTATCACAACAATAGAGCTCCTGTGTAATAGCAAGTGGTTACAGCTTATTTAAAGAGTACCAGAGAAAACCCAAATACAAAGGAGACTAAAACAGTAACACTAGGAAAAATTTTAGTTTCTTACACTACAGCTATAACAAAGAATAAAAGAATCCTAAATCCTAGCTAGCTAAACAGAAAACCTCACACTCAAGTCATGTCTTTGTTAGTTTCTATAACTCAATTACAGCATGCCCACTTTTTATGTTTGTTTGTTTTGTTTTGTTTTGTTTTTTGAGATGGAGTCTTGCTCTGTCGTCCAGGCTGGAGTGCAGTGGCATGATCTCTGCTCACTGCAAACTCCGCCTCCTGGGTTCATGCCTTTCTCCTGCCTCAGCCTCCCGAGTAGCTGGGACTACAGGTGCCCGCCACTACGCCCGGCTTGTGTGTGTGTGTGTGTGTGTGTGTGTGTGTGTGTGTGTGTGTGTGTGTGTGTGTATTTAGTAGAGACAGGGTTTCACCTGTTAGCCAGGATGGTCTCGACCTCTTGACTTCGTGATCCGCCTGCCTTGGCCTCTCAAAGTGCTGAGATTACAGGCGTGAGCCACCACACCCAGCCAGCATGCTCACTTTTAGCAAAAATTACCTGGCATATTAAAAGACAAAAAGCACAGTTTGAAGAGAAAAGCAAGCAAGCATTAGGCTCAAATATGGCAGAAACTTTGAAATTATTAAACTGAAAACTTTAAATAACTCACACATATGCCAAAATCTGTAATGGAAAAAGTGAACAACCTGCAAGAATAGATTCCTAATGTAACAGAGAGACAGGAAATGTAAAATAGAATCAAAACAAAATGCTCCAAATTAAAAACATCGTTTAACAGAAATGAACAATGTATTTGGTGGTATCATCAGTGGACTGGCCACAGACAAGGAAAGGGATCATTGAACTTGATCTATTTTATGTGTGGAAACTTGAAAAAAAAAGAACTTGAAGATGTGTTAATAGAAATTTGCAAAACTGAAATGCAAAAGAAAAATGAATGAAAACAGAAGAGCATATCCAATAAATATGGGTTAATTCCAGAAGGTATAACATGGATGTAATAAAGATATCACAAGGAGAAGAAAAAGAGAGAAACAGAAAAAATAAGTAGTAATGATTGAGAAATTTTCAAAAATATTGACAAACACCAAATCACAGATCAAACAAGCTCAGAGAACACCAAACAGAATAAGTACTAAAAACATACACATAGACATATTATTTTCAACCTGCAGAAAATCGGAGCAAAGAGAAAATCTTGAAGAAGTTGAGGGGGGAAAAAAAAAAAAACCTTACTTATAGAGAAACAAGGATAAGAATTACATAAAGTATTTTGTCAGAAACCATGAAGGTTATTAGCTCGAAGGGTTGTTCACACCTAAAATTCTGGTGCTGCAGAAGGCAGGAGGATCACTTGAAGCCAGGTGTTCAAGACCAGCCTGGACAACATAGTGAGATTCTGCCTCCATACACACACACACACACACACACACACACACACACACACACACAAATAATAAAAGTAAAAAATAAAAAATAAATAAAAAAATACAAATTAAAATTAAAAAAAAAAAAATTCCCAGGAATGATGGCTTGTGCCTGTAGTCCTAACTACTGCAGAGGCTGTGGTAAGAGGGCTGCTTGAATCCAGGAATTTCAGGCAGCAGTGAGTTTGGAGGGAACATAGTTAAATGTTTAAAGAGAAGTGTTGAAAACCCAAAACAAAACTCCACTAACCTAGAATTGTCTATCCAGTGAAATTACCCTTCAAAAGTAAGGAGAATAGACTTCCTAAGATAAACAAAAAAATGAGGGAATTTGTGACCAGTAAACATGTCTTGTGAGAAATGTTAGAAGAAGTTCTTGACAGCGAAGGAAAATAATATAGGTCCAAAGTGTGAATGTACATAAAGAAAAAAAAATCAGAGAAGAAATACAGTTAAAATTTTAAAAAATTAATTTATATTTTAATTGACCTAAGAGATAACAATTTGTTCAAGGTAGCAGCAATGTATGTGGTGATTACAGAGTATGGATAAATGAAGTAAATGACTGCAATGTTATTAGGTTTGACAGGGTAAAATTTGGAATGCTCTGTTATAAAATACTTTAACAGTGAAGTGACATAGTTATTTGAAAGGGGACTCAGATTAGTTATAAATGTATATTGTAAATTGTAAAAAACTCATTAAATTTTTTGAAACAACATAATTGTTATAATAAAAGAGGAGAGAATATGGAATTATACAAAGGTAAAATTAGAAGCAGAGGAGACAGAAAAATATAGAAAACAAAAAAGAAACAACAAGGGCAATGAATAGAAAACAGTTACAAAAAAATAGATTCTAATCCAATGATGACAATAATCACTCTTAATGTAAACAGTATAATATAAATTTTAAAAACAGACAAATAACATCATGATAGATACAAAAACGAGATCCAACTATATGTTGTCTACCAGAAACCCACATAAAATGTAAAATATAGATAGAATAAAAGTGACGGGATAGAGAAAGACAAATCATGCTAAAACAAATTAAAAAAAAAAAAAAAAGCTGGGCTGGGTGCGGTGGCTCACATCTGTAATCCCAGCACTTTGGGAGGCCAAGGTGAGCAGAACATGATGTCAGGAGTTTGAAACCAACCTGACCAACATGATGAAACCCTGTCTCCACTAAAAATACAGAAATTAGCTGGATATGGTGGTACACGCCTGTAATCCCAGCTACTCAGGAGGCTGAGGCAGGAGAATAACTTGTATCCAGAAGTCAGAGGTTGCAGTGAGCCGAGATCATGCCACTGCACTCCAGCCTGGGTGACAGAGCAAGACTCCATCTCAAAAAAAAAAAAAAAAAAAAAAAAAAAAAAAAAAAAAAAAAAAAAAAAAAAAAAAAAAAAAAAAAAAAAAAGAAAAATAGCTGGAGTAGCTATTTGAGTAGCTATTTTAATTTCAGATAAATCAGACTTCAGAACAAGGAAAATCTTCTGGAATACTAAGAGGCATTATATAACCATAAATAGTCAACTATTTAAGAAGGAAAAGTAGTCCTTAATGTGTATTATATCAGAAACAGAAGAGGGCTCATGAACCTTTAAATTTCATTAAAATATGATAAAATACTATGCTTGCAAATTTGATAAATAAGAAGGACCAATTATTGAAATGTGTAATCCAGAATATACTTTTTAGGAGAGGTAAATAATTTTCTGTTGCTGATTTACCTTGAAACAGTTGATATCCTAAGCATTCAGTGCTATTTCAAAATATTATATTGCTTTTTGTACATTAATACAATCTATTTAATGGAGACTGCTTCTACCATATTGTCAGTCAATTCACATTCCTTGAACACCTCTCATTTACCAGTAAAATAGTATTTCTCACATTGTATTAATTAGCAAACCAACTGCTGTTATCAGAAGTAAAGAAAATTCAAACATTTACACCTTCCCTTCTGATTTGTGTGTTTCAAGTGCTAATATAATCCTTCCTAAGGAAGATATTCTTGATTATATTATGTATTAGTTTATTTGCGTGCTGCTATGAAGAAATACTGGAGACTGGGTAATTTATAAAGAAAAGAGGTTTAATTGACTCACAGTCTGCTTGGCTGATGAGGCCTCAGGAAACTTATAATCATTGTGGAAGGTATCTCTTCACAGGAGGGCAGGAAAGAGACTGAGTGCCGAGTAAAGGGGGAAGCCCCGATACAACTATCAGATCTTGTGAGAACTCACTCAGTATCACAACAACAGCATGAAGGAAACCACTCTGTGATCCAATTATCTCCACCTGGTCTTGCCCTTGACATGTGGGGATTATTACAATTCAAGATGAGATTTGGGTGGGGACACAGAGCCAAATCATATCACTCTGCCCTTGACCCCTCCAAAATCTCATGTCCTCACATATCAAAACACAATCATGCCCTTCCCACAGTACCCCAAAGTCTTAACTTATTTCAGCATTAACTCAAAAGTCCACAGTCCAAAGTGTCACCTGAGACAAAGCAAGTCCCTTCCACCTATGGGCCTGTAAAATGAAATCAAGTTAATTACTTCCAGATACAATGGGCATACAGGCATTGGGTAAATACATCCATTCCAAATGGGATAAATTGGACAAAACAAAGGGGCTACAGGTCCCACACAAGTCTGAAATCTAATAGAGTAGTCATTAAACCTTAAGGCTCCAAAATGATCTCCTTCGACACCATGTCTCACATCTAGGTCACACTGATACAAGAGGTGGGTGCTCATGGACTTGAGCAGCTCTGCCCCGTGGCCCTGCAGGATACAGTCCCCTTCCTGGCTGCTTTCACAGACTTGTTTTGAATGTTGGCAGTTTTTTGAGGTGCATGGTACAAGCTGTTGGTGGATCTACCATTCTGGGGTCTGAAGGACAATGTACGTCTTCTCACAGCTCCACCAGACAGCATCCCAGTGTTGACTCTGTGTGGGGGCTCCAACCCCACATTTCCCTTCAACACTGCCCTAGAAGAGGTTCTCCATAAGGGTTCCACCCCTGCAGCAAACTTCTGCCTGGACATCCAGGTGTTTCCATATATCCTCTAAAATCTAGGTGGAGGTTCCCAAACCTCAATTCTTGACTTCTGCACACCCGCAGGCCCAACTCCACATGGAAGCTGCCAAGGTTTGGGGTTTACACCCTCTGAAGCAATGGCCTGAGCTGTACCTTGGCTGCTTTAGCCACCCAAGGCTTCACACAGCAGGGGGACCCTGGACCTGGGCTAAGAAACAATTTTTCCCTCCTAGGCCTCCAAGCCTGTGATGGGAGGGGCTGCTCTGAAGGTCTCTGACATGGCCTGAAAACATGTTTCCCATTGTCTTGATGAATAACATTCGGTTCCTTGCTACTTACACACATTTCTGCAGCTGGCTTCAATTTATCCACAGAAAATGAGTTTTTTCTATTGCATCCTCAGACTGCAAATTTTCTGAACTTCTATGCTCTGCTTTCCTTTTAAACATACATTCCAATTCCAAACAATATCTTTGTGAATACATAAAACTGAATGATTTTAACAGTACTCAAGTCATCTCTTGAACAGTTTGAGGCTTAGAAATTTTTCTTCCAGATACCCTAAATCACCTCTCCCAAATTCAAAGTCCCACAGATATCTAGGGCTGGGGCAAAATGCTACCAGTCTCTTCACATAGCAAGAGCCACCTTTACTCCAGTTCTCAACAAGTTTCTCATCTCCATCTGAGACCACCTCAATCTGGACTTCATTGTTCCTACCACTATTAGCATTTTTGTCAAAGCCACTCAACAAGTCTCTAGTAAGTTCCAATCTTTCCCACATTTTCCTATCTTCTTCTGAGCCCTCCAAAGTGTTCCAGCCATTGCCTGTTACCCACTTCCAAAGTTGTTTCCACATGTTCCAGTATCTTTACAGCAGTGCCCCACTCTCTGTGGTACCAGTTTACCCATTTATCAATTCATTAGTTTGTTCTCACACTGCTATAAAGAAAGACCAAAGACTGGGTAACTTATAAAGAAAAGAGGTTTAATTGACTCACAATTCTGCATGGCTGGGGAGCCCTCGGAACACATAACCATGGCAGAAGGCAGCTCTTTAGACAGTTTTCAGAGAGAGAACCAGTACCAAACGAAGGGGAAAGCCCCTTCTAAAACCATCAGATCTTGTGAGAACTCACTCACCATCACGAGAAGAGCACTGGGGAAACTGCCCCCATGATGCAATTATCTCCATTTCATCCTGTCCTTGACACATGGGGATTATTACAATTGACAGTGAGATTTGGCTGGGGACACAGAGCCAAACCATATCATATTATTTTGAATACTTGAGTATTACAGATTGAATAATATAATTGAGAATATAAATGATATTATGTTATTTATACAATTATATTATTCTGCATATTGAGTATTATAAATCAAATCTGTTTTTTCTGTCTCTCTCTATCTCTCTCTCATGCTCTTTCATGCCCACCTATCTCCCTTCTACTCTGACTCCCTGTTTTCTTGCACATAAATACATGCATAGGCATCAATGTCTATGTTGAACATTTTTCAAACAACTGCAAACTATATTTGGCAAATTTTATCAGATAGTCACTCCCACTTAGTTCCTGGGGTTGGATCATGATTGTTAGCCAAAAATAATGACTTATCCTTATCCAGAGCTTAATTCAAATTAAGGATGTGGCAGTTCTTGCTAATGAGATGTATGAATATTCTACTCGACAGTGTGTGTATATGCATGGCAGAATATTTTTTGCTGAAAAATCTGTTCTTTCTTGTAAATGTGATAGATGCCTTTTGCTCTCTTCTTGTCCTTACTGTTTGGTTGTTATTTTATTGTATTTTATTTTTTTGATTGCATGTCTGGAACTCTACCAGCCATTTTGCAATCAGATGGCAAGTCTGCGATTCAAAGCTCTCAGTGTGGATAGAGGCATGGATGTGTAGAAAGAGCCTGGGTTTCCTACTGATACTGTTAAGGTAATACACCAGCTTTGGCTTCTAATAAAAGATCAATATTCTCATGCTATCAGCCATTGCAAATCAGGCAATTTTGCCAAAATGTCATACTTGGCACAGCTGTTCACAAAAACAAACTTGCTTATTGGTAAGACAAACTTATTTAGATACAGCTGAACCAAAAAAAAAAAAAAAAAAAAAAAAAAAAAAAAAAAAAAAAAAAAAAAAAAATCCCTGAAATGAAAGAAGAAAGGTATTCATGAACAATTGTTCCTTGTGTTTTTCTAAAGGAAGAAAAGAGGAACTATACAACTCCTACTATACAGGGATGAGGACCAGGAAGAAGAGAGTTTTGGAAAAGTGGGAGAGAAAGCATTAACTGCCCTAAAAACATTTTCACCATTTTCCATTTAACTTGCTCTGGTAGGGTACTGAAAATATGATACAGAAAGATATTGTCGTGGATAGAATAGAGGTTGTTAAAGGGAATTTCATGTCCAAGTGACAGATTGCCCAATTTTTGCCACATTCAAGTTGTTCCATTTCTTGCTGCTGATATAGTGCTTATAATTGATATAGTGCTTATAGCTAATAGTGCATATGACTAATATAGTGCCCCAATTTTACATTTGCTTGAAGATACATGATCTTTAAAAATAAACTCTATAATGTTACTTCCTTTCAGTTACATTTGCAGTATCAATTTTGATACTACCTTACACATTTTGACTATCAGGTGGCTATGATGGGCGGACATATGGATGAGGCTGACTCAAGACTTTAAAGATACAAAGAACAATGCACAAAATTGAAAATCATTCTCCAGGAAATCAGTGTTTATAAAGTACTCTGGGACATTCTGTAAATGGTTTCTTACAATGTCTGTTGCTGTAATAACATCTGGTCATAGGAAAGTGAACGATGAAAGAGAGAAAGTTAAAGCAAGACAGTCTCCACTGGTAGTAGGTTCCAAGGCATGCGTCATCTTTACTGACATTTTAAAGCATATATAAAAATACGTCATTTGTTTGGGTTAGTTTTGATGATGGATTGTCATTTAATTGTATCTTCTGTGTAACTTCTTCTGTAAGTTCAACCCCTTAAAAGGCAGATGTTTCAGGCATTTTGGGTCTTACAAATTTAATGGGTTACTATTTTTTTTGTGTGTGTGGCAAGTGGTGTTTCCAGAATGATGATGTAAGTTTTCAGAATAGCTAATGAGATCGAAGTCTCTGAAATTATAATTATGTGCCTTGATTTTGTTTATAAAGAAATAAATTTGGTGGCATCAGTTTCTTAAAATAGGCAAAATGACACAGTACTCTAGTGATACTTGTTTGGAAATATAGATAATATGAGTTAGAATGAATTGCTTGTAGTCAGGAGAATTGGATAACTTCATGATCTTTTGCTTGTAATGTCAATTAGCTATTTCTCCTCATGTTTATCTGCTCTATAGATGATTAACCATAAAGCCACAAAGACTAGTGGTATGAAAAAAATTTCAGCCCTCAATAAGTACATTAGTCCTAATTTGGGCAACTTACCTTGACACTTTACACATAATTATTTTGAACTTCTCACTTCTTGACCTTCATGTGTTACTTAAACTTCCAGTCTTTTTCATATATAGTTTACTCTTTCAACACTTTGTCCCCACCCATATGATAAACTCAGATTTAATCATCCTTTGGGTTCCTGCTTAGATTTCTGTTTATTTTAGTAATCTTTTCTCTCCAGTAAATTTGGATTAGGTGCCTTTTTTTTTTTAAATTCCATAATTTATCTGACAAAACACGTTACATATTTAAATTGTGTTTATCTCTGTGAAGCCCATGTTTAAAATTCTGTATAACACCATAATTCTTACCACACTGTATTAAAATGTACCAATTTAAATATTTACAAGGTTTAATAAAGTGATTTTTTTAAAGCATTAAGTATTAGAGAAAATATTTACTTACAAAAATAGTTACTACTCAATTTTTTCTATAAATACTTCTAAGCTATATGGTTGTATTTTTGTTCTGTGACTTCCATAATAAATTACTGCAAAGTTAGTTTCTTAAAAAAATAAATTTATCATCTCTTATAGTTCTGTATTTCAACAGTTTTGTTTGTTGGTTGCTTGGTTTATTTTTAAGTTAGGGTCTCACTATGTTGCTCAGGCTGGATTTGAATTTTGGGGCTCAGGTGATTCTCCTGCCTCAGCCTCCTCAGTGGGTGGGTTTACAGGCATGTGCCAACATGCCCATCTTTGCATGTCAGAAGTCTTAAGGCCAGACGAATATCAATCTTATTTCCATCTGCAACCATCATTAACAAAAACAAATTAACTCACAGATAACAGTGTATGCTTGTTTTTTGTTTGGTTGCTGTGTGGTTTTTTTTTTTGTTTGTTTTCATTTTGTTTTTTTTTGAGATGGGGTCTTGGTCTGTCTTACCCAGGTTGGAGGAGTGCAGTGGTGCAATCTCGGCTCACTGCAGCCTCCACTTCTCGGGTTCAAGTGATTCTCCTGTCTCAGCCTCCCAAGTAGCTGAGACTGCAGGCATGTGCCACCACACACGGATAATTTTGTATTTTTAGTAGAGATGGTATTTCATGATGTTGGCCAGGCCAGTCTCGAATGCCTAACCTTAGGCGATCCACCCACCTCAGCCTCCCAAAGCACTGGGATTATAGGAGTGAGCCACCACGCCCAGCCGACACACTAACAGTGTATGTTTTTATTGCGTACAATGTGATTTTTGAAGTATATAAACATCGTGGATGGTTAAATCTAGCTAGCTAACAAATACATTACATCACATAGCTATTTTTGTGGTGAGAGCACATAACAACCACTCTCTTTACATTTTTCAAGAATACATTATATCATCATTAACTACCAGAGGCTTTGGTGATTAGGGGAGAGGGGGCAATGGGAAGCTCAAAGGGTACATAAGTACAGTTAGAGGGAATAAATGTCAAGAGACCTATTGTACAACAAGGCAACTACAGCTAATGGTGATATATTGAATTATTAACATTTGATATTGTATTCGAGCACTTAGAGAATTCAGGTATAAGAAAGGGGGAATGTTTGGGGGGGCAACCACTCAAATTAGTTTTGCTTCTTTTGTTTTGTTTAGCTTTATATTTTATTTTCCAGTTGAGACATCTGTAGATGTTTTCTATTTATGAAGTTGTAAAGAATATTTTTAATTGTAATACAATCAATCATATAGTAAGTCCTCACAGCGGGACTTCCAATGTTAATTTACTGAGTCCACCAAATAACTTAAAATCCTTTTTAAAATAAATCAGAATTACTTATCTCCATTCAAAGTAAGAGTATTTTGTTGTTGTTGTTTTGCTCCAAATATAAGAGGAATTTTAAGTACAAATGTTAACTGGAGTCTTAATTGCAACTAGAAAAATTCAATGTATCTTTTAAAGCATTGAAGGATATGGCATTAAATAGAAATATAATGGTGAATAACACTGTAGATGAAATTTTACAGACACGGCTAATCCTCAGAACAATTGGACCAGGAACTTGACCAGAGCTAACACTTTATCTTCCTTATTATCATTTTTTCTCTTTGAATGCACTTCATTGTTTTCACTCACTCAGACTTTCTCTTTCTAATGAAAAACACGTCCTCTTAAAGGTGTTTGAATTTTGCATCTCACAATTTTGGTTGCTGGAAAGAACTTTACTGTATACTCTTGGGCCAAGTTTAATAATCCTAGATCAGAATTCTTCCTACATTTTGTTTAATTATCCAAACGTGGAGCAACAGAAGGCAGGAGTGAGTGCCAGAGTCACTTTCTATTAAAAATACAATATCCTTGTGCAATGGATAGAAGTAATTCCTAGAAAATACTAACTGGGGAAACGTACCAGCAATGCCAAAAGAAAACATAAGTATTAGTCAATATATTGTGTCTAAAACTACCAAATGCCTGAGTAAATTAAAAAAAAAATTGTGTGTTTTGGCTTTAAATAAATGAATTCTACCTTGAATCTTGATATAATCAATAATTTATTATCATGCCCTATAATTTATCATTAAATCAATTACAATGAGAATTAAATGTTCTTTATAGATATAAGATGCACAATAATTCTTATTCACCAAACCAGTATATTGTTAGATTCAGTAAGTTCTAATTACCAATAGAAATAGATACATTGGAACTGTTTTTCACAGTCAACATTTAAACCAAGTAATTATTTCTTTTTTTAAAAAAAAAAACACATTAGTAAAGACTTAAAATAGAATACTGATTCTTTGAGCACTTGTAAATCAGATAAAAATTTCTGTATGCTCACTTTGCTTGGCTCCAAGGCTTGTGAAAATTCCCTTAATTCATTGTGGTATAGTCAACACCTGGTAGTATATAATGTGTCTTAGCTGCTCACGTTTAGGGGATATAACGCAGTTAGGAAGTGATTGCATAACTTCTAGCTTACTGCTATCTATCAAAGAGAGATTTATGAATAGAGGCAAATAAAATAGCTAATGTAAAAATGAAAACCACTACCATTTTATACTATTTTTTAATAAACCACTCTTCAACAAGTATAAAACTGTAGCTCAGAAACTTTAATGTTTTAAGGTCATGGGTTCATTAAAGATGGATCTAGGTCTCATTCTTTTTTTTTTTTTTTTTTTTTT
>NW_016810178.1:2231277-2242182 GCF_001698545.2 Rhinopithecus bieti
TTTTTTGGAGTTTTAGTTGAGACGGGGTTTCATCGTGTTAGCCAAGATGGTCTCCATCTCCTGACTTCGTGATCCGCCCGCGTTGGCTTCACAAAGTGCTGTGATTACAGGCGTGAGCCACCGCTCCCGGCCGGTCTCATTCTTAATACTATAAATTCTTTAGCATGATGTTGATACTCATCTGTTTTTTTTTCTTCTTCTTCTTTTTATTCTACTTGCTTGTAAATGTCTATGTAAAAATAGATGTCACAAATGTGTCTATACGTACTGGCAAGAAATATGAGTATATTCTGACCGGGCATGGTGACTCACGCCTTTAATCCCAGCACTTTGGGAGGCCAAGGAGGGCAGATCAGGAGGTCAGGAGATCGAGATCATCCTGGCTAGCATGATGAAACCCCTTGTCTATTAAAAATACAAAAAAATAGCCGGGTATGGGGGTGGGCACCTGCAGCCCCAGCTACTAGGGAGGCTGAGGCAGGAGAATCACTTGAACTCGGGAGGCAGAGGTTGCAGAGAGGCAAGATCGCGCCACCGCTCTCCAGCCTGGGGACACAGAGAGACTCCGTCTCAAAACAACAACAACAACAACAACAACAACAACAAAGAAATATGACTATATTCTATAATTTGTCAATTTTCAATGACATGTAAGGGAAAAATGTGTTTAATAAGAAAGTGTTTTTTGTTGTTGTTTTGTTTTTTGTTCATATAGGTAGGGAGAAAATAAACAGTAAACAGGAAGCAACAAATAAGAAATGACCTTATTTTATTTTTTATTTTTTGTGGGTACATATTAGGTGTATATATTGATGAGGTATATGAGAAGTTTTGATATAGGCATGCAATGTGAAATAAGCACATCATGGAGAATAAGGTATCTATTCCCCCAAGCAATTATTCTTTGAGTTACAAACAACTCAATTACATTCTTTATTTTAAAGTGCACAATTATTATTGACTATAGTCAGCTATTGTGCTAACAGGTAGTGGGTCTTATTCATTCATTAATTTTTTTTTTCTTGAAACCATTAACAATCTCCCCTTACCCCAATTCCCCTGCTACCTGTCCCAACCTATAGCAACCATCCTTCTACTCTCTATGTCAATGAGTTTAGTTGTTTTTATTTTTACATCCCATAAATAAGTGAGAACATACAATGTTTGTCTTTCTGTGCCTGGCTTATTTCTTTTAACATAATGACCATCAGGTCTATCCATGTTGTTTCAGATGACTGGATCTCATTCATTTTTTACAGCTGGCGAGTACTCCAACATGTAAGTACCACATTTTCTTTATCCATTCATCTGCTGATGGACACTTAGGTTGCTTCGAAATCTTAGCTATTGTAAACAGTGCTGCAAGAAGCATGGGAGTGCAGATATCTTTTTAATATGCTGATTTTCTTTCTTTGGGTTATATGCCCACCAATGGGATTGATGGATCATAACAGCAGTTCAATATTTAGATATTTTAGAAACATTTAAACTTTTCTCCATAATGATAGTACTAATTTACATTCCCATCAACAGTGTATAAGGGTTCCTTTTTTTCCACATCCTTGCCACCGTTTGTTATCGCCTGTTTTTTGGATATAAGAAATTTTAATTCGGGCAAGATGATATTTCATTGTAGTTTTGATATGCATTTCTCTGATTATCAATGGCGCTGAACACTTTTTCATATGCCTGTTTGTCATTTGTATGTCTTTTTATGAAAAATGCCTATTCAAATCTTTTGAACATTTTTTTGTTAGATTGTTTGCTACGGTTGTTTGGGCTCCTTATATATTCTGGTTACTAATCCCTTGTCAGATGGGGAGTTTGCAAATATTTTCTCTTATTATGTGGGTTGTATCTTCATTTTGTTGATTGTATCCTTTTCTGTGCAGAAGCTTTTTAACTTGTTTATTTTTATTTCAGTGGCCTGTATTTGTGGGGCATTGCTCAAGAAATCTGTGGCCAGACCAATGTCCTTCAGATTTTCCTCAATGTTTTCTTGTAGTAGTTTTTACAGCTTGTGGTCTTAGATTTGTCTTTAATCCATTTTGATTTGATTTTTTAAAATGGTGACAGATAGTTTAATTCTTCTGCATATGGATATACAATTTCCTCAGCACTATTTATTAAAGAGGCTTTTTTTTTTTTTTTTTTTCAGTGCAGGTTCTTGGCACCCTTGTGAAAAATGAGTTCACTGTACTTGGGTGGATTTGTTTCTGGGTTCTGTACTCTGGTCCATTGATCAATGTGTCTATTTTTATGTCAGTACCATGCTGTTTTCATTACTATAGCTCTGTACTATAATTAGAAGTCAGGTAATGAGATTCCTCCAGCTTTGTTCTTTTTGCTTAGGATAGCTTTGGCTATTCTGGGCCTTTTGTGGTTCCATACAAATTTTAGAACTTTTTTTTTTGTTCTATTTCTGTGAGGAATATCACTGGTATTTTGATAGAGATTACATTGAATCTGTAGATTGCTTTGGGCTTTATGGACATTTCAGCAATATTGATTCTTCCAATCCATGAACATGGAATACTTTCCAATTTTTTGTCCTCTTCAATTTCTCTCATGTTTTATCATTTTCATTATAGAAATATCTC
Source organism: Rhinopithecus bieti (assembly GCF_001698545.2). Classification (NCBI taxonomy): domain Eukaryota; kingdom Metazoa; phylum Chordata; class Mammalia; order Primates; family Cercopithecidae; genus Rhinopithecus; species Rhinopithecus bieti. The sequence goes on from NW_016810178.1 coordinate 2,233,878, forward strand.
ACTTCTTTGGCTAATTCCTAGGTATTTAATATTATGTGTGGCTATTATAAAGAGGATTACTTTTAAAATTTCTTTTTCACATTATTCACTGTTGATATATAGAAATGCTACTGATTATTGTATATTGATTTTGTATCCTGCAACTTTATTGAATTTGTTTTTTGATGGAGTCCAAATGTGAGATCATATGACCAGCAAACAAGGATAATGTGACTTCTTTCTCTTCAGTTTGGATGTCCTTTTTGTCTTTCTCTTGTCTGATTGCTCTAGCTAGAAATTCCAGTACTATGCAGAATAGTAGTGATGACAGAAGGCATCTTTGTTGTGTTTTAGGTCTTAGAAGAAAGGCTTTCACTTTTTCCCCATTCAGTATGATACTAGTTGTGGGTCTGTTGTACATGGCTTTTATTATGTTGATGTATGTTCCTTCCATACTTCCAGATTTTTAAGGTAATTACTATAAAGAGATGTTGATTCAAATGCTTTTTTGGTGACAAATGAAAATGATCATATGGTTTTTGTTCTTCATTTTGTTGATATAATGTATCACAATAATTGATTTATATATGTTGAAACATCCTTGCATCCTAGGGAAAAATCCCACTTGGTCATTATAAATAATCTTAACAATGTATCATTGAATTTGGAGTGCTAGTCATTTGTTGAGGATTTTTGCATCAATATTCATCAGTTACATTGGACTTTATTATTTTCTTTTTAGGTCTCTTAGTTTTGATTTCAGGATAATATTGGCTTCATGGAATGAGTTTGGATGTATTTACTCCTCATCTATTTTCAGAATAGTTTGAGTAGAATTAGTATTACTTTTTCTTTAAATGTTTGATAGAGTTCAGCAGGGAAGCCATCCAGGTCCCAGGCTTTTCTTTATTGGAAGGCATTTTATTATGGCTTCAATCTCGTTAATTGATATTTGTCTGTTTAGGTTTTAGGAACCATTCAGGTTCTTCCTTGTTCAATCTTGGTACATTGTATTTATCTAGGAATTTATTCATTTCTTCTAGATTTTCTAATTTATTGTTATATCATTACACATAATAACCACTAATAATCCTTTGAATTTCTGCAGTATCAGTTGTAATGTCTCCTTCTTTATCACTGATTTTATTTATTTGGATCTTCTCTCTTTTTCTCTTAGTCTAGCTAAAGCTTTGTTAATTTTGTATGACTTTTTTAAAAAACAAATTTTTGTTGCATTGATCTTTTGTATTTTTTTTCATTTCAATTTCATTGATGTCTGCTCTTATTTTACTATTTCTTTTCACCTACTAATTTGGCATTTGTTTTGCTAATGCATTTCTTAGTTCTTTAAGATGCATTGTTAGGTTGTTTATTTAACATTTTTCTTCTTTTTGATGTAGGCACTTAGAGTATAACTGTCCCTCTGAGAGCTGTTTTTGCTGTATCCCATATGTTTTGGTATGTTATGTTTCCATTATCATTTGTTTCAGGAAATTTTTCAATTTTCTTCTAAATTTCCTCATTGATCCACTAGTCATTCAGGAACACATTGTTTAATTTCCATGTATTTGTGTAGTTTTCAAAATTTCTCTTGCTATTAATTTCTAGTTTTATTTCACTGTGGTTAGAGAAGATATTTGATATTATTCCAGTTTTTTGTATGTTCTAATATTTGTTTGGAAACCTAACATATAGTCTACCCTTAAGAATAATTTATGTGCTGAGAAAAAGAATGTGTATTCTGTAGCTAATAGATGAAATGTTCTGTAAATATCTATTAGATCCTTCTGATCTATAGTGCAAATTAAATCTGTTTCTTTGTTGACTTTCTCTCTAGAATATCAGTCCAATGCTGAAAGTAGAGTGTTGAAATTCCCAGCTAGTATTGTATTTTAGCCAATCTCTCTCTTTAATTCTAATAATATTTGCTGTGTATTTCTGGGTTATCCAGTGTTGCATGCATATATATTTAAATTGTTATATCATTTGGCTGAATTGAGCCCCTTATCATTATAAGGGCCTTATCATTATAATGACCTTCTTTGTGTTTTCTTATAGTTTTGGTCTTGAAATCTATTTTCTCTCATATAAGTACAGTGACTCCTATGCTTTTCAGTTTTCATTGACATGGAGTATCTTTTTCCATGCTTTTATTTTCAGTCAATATGTGTCTTTATAGGTAAAGTGTGTTTGGTTTAAGCTACAGATCAATGAGTCTTGCTTTCTTATCCATTCAGCCAGTGTATGTCTTTTGGTTGGAGAGTTTAGTGCATTTATATTCAGTGTTATTAATGACAGGTAAGACTTATTCCTACCATTTTGTTATTTGTTTTCTGGTTGCTTTACAGCTTTCTCTTCCCTTTTTATCCCTTCCTATCTTCCTTTTAGTGAAGGTGATTTTACCTGGTGATAACATTTAATTTTTTTGCTTTTAATTTTTTTGTGTATTTATTATATGTATTTTGTTTTGAGGTTACCATGAGACTTTCAAATGCTGTCTTATAACCCATTCTTTAAACTGAATAACACATTAGCACAGTTTACATTAACAAATAAACAAGCAAAAGAAATGGAACAAAATCAACATCTTAACTTTGTCCCCATGATTTTTAACTCTTTGTTGTTGTTTTGTTTTTTTTGTTGTTGTTGAGATGGAGTCTTGCTATGTCGCCCAGGCTGGAGTGCAGTGGCTGGATCTCAGCTCACTGCAAGCTCTGCCTCCCAGGTTTACGCCATTCTCCTGCCTCAGCCTCCCAAGTAGCTGGGACTACAGGCACCTGCCACCTCGCCCGGCTAGTTTTTTGTATTTTTTTAGTAGAGACGGGGTTTCACTGTGTTAGCCAGGATGGTCTCAATCTCCTGACCTCGTGATCCGCCCGTCTCGGCCTCCCAAAGTGCTGGGATTACAGGCTTGAGCCACCGCGCCCGGTCTCTTTGTTGTTTTTATTTATATCATTGTATTGACTGTCTTGAAAAGTTGTTGTAGTTACAATTTTTGATTAGTTTATCATTTAGTATTTCTACTTATGATAAGAGTAGTTTATACACCACAGTCACAGTTTTTTTTAAATATTCTGTGTACTTACTATCACCAATGAGTTTTGTAACTTCAGGTGATTATTTACTGCTCATAAATGTCATTTTCATTCTGATGGAAGTTCTCCTATTAGTATTTCTTATAGGACAGGTCTGATATTAATGAAATCCCTCTGCTTTTGATTGTTTGGGAGTCTTTATTTCTCCTATATGTTTGAAGGATATTTTCACTGGATATACTATTCTAGGGTTAAAAATTGTTTTCCTTCAGCACTTTAAATATGTCATACCACTCTCTCCTGGCCTGTAATGTTTCCACTGAAAAGTCTGCTGCCAGATGTATTGAAGATCCATTTATGTTATTTGTTTCTTTTCTCTTGCTGCTTTTAGAATCCTTTTTGTATTCCTGACATTTTGTAGTTTGATTATTAAATGCCTTGAGACAGTTATCTTTGGTTTAAATCTGCTTGATGTTCTATGACCTTCTTCTACTTGAATATTGATATCTTTCTCTAGGTTTGGGAAGTTCTGTGTTATTATCCTTTTGAATTAATTTTCTACCCTTATCTCTTTCTCTACCTCCTCTTAAAGACCAATAACTCTTAGATTTGTCCCTTTGAAGCTATTTTCTAAATTCTTTAGGTGTGCTTCATTGTTTCTTATTCTTTTTTCTTTTGTTTCATCTGTGTATTTTCAAACAGTCTGTGTTCAAACTAAGTACTTTTTTCCCCTACTTGATCAGTTCTGCTATTAAAGGACCCCAATACGTTCGTCAGTATGCCAATTGCATTTTTCAGCTTTAGAATTACTGCTTGACTCTTTTCAATTATTTTAACTATTTTTAAAATTTATCTGATCAAATTCTGAATTCCTTCTCTGTGTTATCTTGAATTTCTTTGGACTTTCTCAGCACAGCTATTTTGAATTCTCTGTCTGAAAGTTCACATACCTCTGTCTCTCCAGGATTGATTCCTGGTAATTTATTTAGTTCGTTTGCTAAGGTCATGTTTTCCTGGATGATGTTGATGATAGTAGATGTTTTTCAGTGTCTGGACATTGAAGAATTAGCTATTTATTGTAGTCCTCACTGTCTGAGCTTATTTGTAACTGTTCTTCTTGGGAAGGCTTTCCAATATTTGAAAGGACTTGGCTCTTGTTATCTAAGCTGTATCTGCTTTAGGGGCACCCGAAGCCCAATAATGCTATGGTTCTTGCAGACTCCTAGAATACTGCCTTAATGGTCTTAAACAAAATCTTGAAGAATTCTTTGAATTACCAGGCATAGACTCTTTTTCACTTCCTTTATTTTATCCCAAACATACAGAGTAGTCTATTCTGAGCCACCTAAAGTGGGAGTGGAATGACACAAGTATCCCTGTGGCCACCTGCACTGTAACTCCATTGGGTCAGACCTAAAACCAGCAAAGTGTTGGGTCTCACCCAATTCCTGTTGTAACTACTCCCTGGCTACTGCCTATGTTCACCTAAGGCCCTAGGGCTCTACAGTCAGCAGCTAACAAAGCCAGTCAGGGCTGGGTCCTTCACTTTAGGGCAACAAGGTTCCCCATTCCCCTAGTGGGTCCAGAAGTACTGTCCAGGAGTCAAGGACTAGATCCAAAAACCTTAAAAGTCTATCTGGTAATCTATTGTATTGTGGCTGAGCTGGTGCTCAAACCACAAGATGCTGTCCTTCCCATTCTTCCCTCTCCTTTCCAAATGTAGAGGTGCCTCACCTTATAGCCACTGACACCAAAGGCCACAAGAAGTACTGTCAGACTACCACTAATTTTCTCTTAAGTCTCAAGTTCTCTAATTATGAATACTGTCTGGCCTGGGACTCACCCTTCAGGGAAGTGGGCTTCCCTCTGGCCTAGTGCAGGTCTAGAAATGCTGTCCAAGAGTCAAGTCCTGAATTTGGAAACCTGAAGGACCTACTTGGTGTTTCACCCAAGTATGGCTAACTGAAGAGCCAAGCTATCTCTAAGGTGTAAGACAAAGTCCCCTTTACTTTTCCCTCTGCTTTTCTCAAGCAGATGGAATATTTTTCCCATAGCCACCATAGCTGCTAATGTGCTGAGTCTCACCTAAAGTTAGTAAGCCTCAGAGGCTCACCCAAGGCCCTCGAGGTTGTACCTGGGTATCACTACTGGTTATTCAGGACCCAGAGGCTCTTCAGTTAGCAGGGGATGAATGCTGTCAGGAATAATTCCTTTCCTTAAAAGTAGCAGGTTTTCTTCTGGCCCAGGGTATATCTAGAAATATCATTTGGAGGCTAGGGCCTGGAGCAGGGAACTCATGATGACCATTGCTCAATCCTGCCATGGCTGAGCTGGTATCCTGTGGGGATGTCAGTCCTCCCTACTCTTCAATCTCTTTTCCTCAAGTGGAAGGAAGGGGTCTATTTGGGGGCTGCAGGCTGTGCTGCCTGGGTTCAAAGAGGGCTGGTGCCAGCACTCTCTTGGCTGCTTCAGCTGATGTCTTAGTATGTTATGTGCCCCTCCAGTCTACTATCTTTGGGTCTAGTTTGTGGAGATAGCAATAATAGTTGGTAAAAATGATAAATCAATTTAAAAAACAACTTTCAATAACTGAAAATGGCATGATTCATTGGAGAACACTCAAGAAAGTCATTTAACAAGACCACCTCTGGAGTGATTGCTCAAAATGTATTTGTCATCCCCCATTTAGCTCCCTTCATGCAAACGTTACAGAGAATCTTAAAAAGAATGGCACAATGACATATCCAAATCAAGTTGCCAACAAAATTAATAGTACACTGCCTTAAATTGTGATCAACAGTAAAATTTCTTAAGAGAGGCAATGAGACAGCTCACTCAGTAGGAGTACATCTCAGGCTACAAGGAGTTTTGGGACTCAAGCTGCACTGTAATCACACATCTAAGAATCAGAAGAGCTGGTTTTCTGTCATCAAACAGTCCAGAATATTCAAGCTATGAATTGTTTACTGATGATTTGCACTCTCCCTAAGTTACCAAAATCATTCATTTTACAGTCAGCCTTTACAAGTAAAGTGTGACTATTTCATTATGTTTTATAGAAGAAGACAAAAGATATGTGTGCATTTGCAAACTATTTTTGACATAATTAGGTGAACTTTTGACATACAGAAGTCTGAATTCTTTTCAACCAAAAATAAATGTACATTTTAAATCCCTTCAGACCTTTGAGATGCAAGAGTGCTTACATAACTGGAGACATGCCTGCTTCCACTGTTTCTATTGTAAACAAGAAATCTACATTGAGCAGAATTCTACTAAATCTAAAGTGAATTTTTATAACCTATGTCATATCTAAACAGAAACAAGACATGTCTAAATGTCATTTCTGCAATAGGCAAGGTTTATATAGGACATTAAATTTCTCTTTATAACACATTCTATGCCAAGGCTCCTTGTTCCTCACATGCAATTTCTGTGCCTTAAGCACCCTTACTCATTACATCACTTTTTTTGGCCTTCCATCTATGTGCATTGTCTAATATCTTGAAACATTTATAAATAATTTATTAACATTATTTGAATAGTTGCTATCCAGCAACTACTATTTTATGCAGCGCATCACAGATATCAGCTATATAAATATGATCTATGCTCTCTGAAAAGAGAGAATGGGAATCAGATGCACAAAAATTCTTTGCATACACAGTGGCTTAGGGCTATGTTAAAGGTATATACTGGATTTTGAAGACACATGGGTAAGAATACAACTCTACCTAGAATCAGCCTGAGAATGCTTCCCAAGGGATTTAAAACTTGAAAATGAAATAAAAATTTTGCACATGATTTAGAAGAAAAGACGTTCCAATAAAAAGTCTAGTATGTATAAAGTCCCAAAACTCTGAACTGGTATGAATATATCTGCAAGAATTTTATTATAGTTGGAACTCTAAGCATTGAGAGGGAGGATGGGAAATACTGAGAAGGTTTGGGAGTTAGAATAATGAAGGGGTGGCCTGCCCCTCCACACCTGTGGGCGTTTCTCGTTAGGTGAAATGAGAGACTTGAGAAAAGAAATGAGACACAGAGACAAAGTATAGAGAAAGAAAAAGTGGGCCCAGGGGACCGGCGCTCAGCGTACAGAAGACCCACACCGGCACCGGTCTCTGAATTCCCTCAGTATTTATTGATCATTATCTTTACCATCTCAGAAAAAGGGAAGTGGAAGCATAATAGGATCATCATAGGGAGAAGGTCAGCAGTAAGACATATGAATAAAGATCTCTGTGACATGAATAAGTTTAAGGAAAAGTGCTGTGCCTTGATATGCATATGCAAACATCTCCATAAACCTTTTTAGTGCACAAAGAGCAGCACTGCAGCTAGCATGTCCCACCTTCAGCCCTAAGGCGGTTTTCTCCCATCTTAGTAAATATAACATATAGTCCGGTTTTACACCTACAGAGTTCCATTGCCCAGGGACGGGCAGGAGACAGATGCTTTTCTCTATCTCAACTGCCAAGAGGCCTTCTTTCCTTTTATACTAGTCCTCCTCAGCACAGACCCTTCATGGGTGTCAGGCTGGGGGATGATCAGGTCTTTCCCTTCCCACGAGGCCATATTGCAAACTATTACATGGGGAGAAACCTTGGACAATACCTAGCTTGCCTAGACAGAGGTCCCTGTGACCTTACCTTCCCCAGTGTATGTGTCCCTGGGTACTTGAGATTAAGAGAATGGTGATGACTTTTAACAAGCAAGCTGCCTTCGGGCACTTGTTTAACAAAGCACATCCTGCACAGCCCAAAATCCGTTAAACCTTGATTCACCACAGCATATGTCTCTTGCAAGGACAAGGTTGGGGTAGGGTCACAGATTAACAGCATCTCAAATACAGAACAAAATAGAGTCTCTTATGTCTACTTCTTTCTATATAGACACAGTAACAGTCTGATCTCTCTGTCTTTTCCCCACAGAATAAATACAATGATAAAGAACATTCATATGATTTGGTTCTGTTTCCCCACCCAAATCTCATGTCAAATTGTAATCTCTATGTGTCAGAGGAGGGACCTGGTAGGAGGTGAATGGATCATGGAGGTAGTTTTTCCCCATGCTATTCTCATGGTAGTGAGTTCTCATGAGATCTGATGGTTTAAAATTGTGGCACTCCTTCCTCCTCACTCTCTCCTGCTGCCTCATGAAGTAGGTGTTTGACTCTTCTCCACCTTTTGCCATAATTATAAATTTCCTGAGGCCTCCCCAGCCATGCAGAACTGTGAGTTGATTAAACCTTTTTTCTTTATAAATTTTCAAGTCTCAAGTAGTTCTTT
>NW_016810178.1:2244066-2282135 GCF_001698545.2 Rhinopithecus bieti
ATGGGGTTTTCTAAATATACAATCATGTCATCTGCAAACAGGGACAATTTGACTTCTTCTTTTCCTAACTGGATACCCTTGATTTCTTTCTCTTGCCTGATTGCCCTAGCCAGAACTTCCAACACTATGTTGAATAGGAGTGGTGAGAGAGGGCATCCCTGTCTTGTGCCAGTTTTCAAAGGGAATGCTTCCAGTTTTTGCCCATTCAGTATGATATTGGCTGTGGGTTTGTCATAAATAACTCTTATTATTTTGAGATACATTCCATCAATACCGAATTTATTGAGAGTTTTTAGCATGAAGGGCTGTTGAATTTTGTCAAAGGCCTTTTCTGCATCTATTGAGATAATAATGTATTTTTTGTCTTTGGTTCTGTTTATATGCTGGAGTACATTTATTGATTTGTGTATGTTGAACCAGCCTGATTGAAGTACTTTTAACCTTTAACTCCTGTCAAACTAGCTATACTGTGTGCCCTTGAGACATTAATAGCTGACTAGCTAATTAATTTAAGTTTTTTCTATGGTATTAGTGGATGGCAACAGCTTGCTTTGAAGCTTCCTGAGAAAGTAAGTAAATATAGTCATGTATCACTTAATGATAGGGATATATTCTGAGAAATGCATTGTTAGGTGATTTTGTCATCATGCAGACATCATATAATGTACTTACACAAGGCCAGATTGTATAACCTACTACATACCTAGACTGTCTTGTGTAGACTATTGCTCCTAGGCTACAAAGATGTATAATATGTTATTGTACTGAATATTGTAGGCAATTATAATGAAATAGCAAGTGCTTGTTCCTCTAAACATATCTAAACATAGAAAAGATAAAGTAAAAATATAACATTATTATTTTATGGGAATACCATAATATATATGGTCTATTACTCACCCAAATGCTGTTATGTAGTACATGATGGCATATGTATGTACATTTTATACATGTTTATATAAATACAAATTCATACTTTATGCAAAATCTGTATGTAAACATAAAGTTTATTTTAATTATATATTTATATATGCACTTATGCATACATATATGCATGCATACCTTAATAGAAACTTTTAGTGGTAATGCAAAATGTAGGGAAACTAGAGAATAAAAGTGCATGTTGCAGAGTTACAAATCTTTGCTAACCACTATGTTGATGGTCACCTTCTTTACATAACCATAGCATCACTCTCGTTCAGAAAGTTCCAGAGAAAAATCAAAGAGGCCAGAAAATTAGTCTTCAGGTCACATCAAGCTACAGATCCTCCCTGACTTACGGTGGTGTTATACCCAATAAACCCATCATAAAGTCAAACCATGACAAATCAGGGATACTTAATTAGTCTGTTTTCATAATGCCGTAAAGAACTGCCTGAGACTGGGTAATTTATAAAGGAAAGAGGCTTAATTGACTCATAGCTCTGCAGGGCTGGGGAGGCCTCAGGAAACTTATAATTACGGCAGAAGGCAAAGGGGAAGCAAGGCACCTTCTTCACAAGGTGGCAGGAAAAAGAAGTGCCCAGCGAAACAGGCAGAGCCCCCTGTAAAACCATCAGATCTCATGAGAACTCACTCACTATCGCGAGAACAGCATGGGGGAAACCACACCCATGATTCAATCACCTCCACCTGGCCCTGCCCTTGACACATGGGGATTATGAGAATTATGGGAATTATAATTTGAGATGAGATTTGGCTTGGGACACAAAGCCTAATAATAATCAGATACTTTCATTGTACAAGAAAATCAGTTTTATTCACAACCAGGAATGAAAGCCTGCAGAATAGATAGCAGACTCAAAATTTACAGCATTGAGCTTACACATATTTTTTTAACTCCAGCTAATGTGCTGGAATTTAATTCAGTGTATGTTTCTGAAAGAATTTGGGTACTATAATCCTAGGTGATAAATATATGTGTAAAAATAGATGCAAATAGTTTTAGACAAAAATCATAATAATTATTATTTGAGGAGAACAGAGTCCTTGATTAGTAGTTTTTCTCAAAGTAATATTATTTTAAAACAGTGAGAATAAAGCAATTTAACTTGTAAAATTGAAAGAAGCTAATTTTTGTATAATTTTGAAACAGGAAACAGTAGGTAGGGAACCAAGACCTCAGAATTTCTATGTATGTTCTCATTGAGTTTTCACTCCATTAAATAAAAAATGAAAAGAATCTGTACTTAGAACACCAGTTTGTCTATCATTCAGTTTACATTATCAAGTTTGTTCTAATAAGATTTTTTTAAGTGTATGAAATAATACATTATTTGAGATTGATTATATCAAAAATGTATTCAAAACTCATGCTCAGGAAATCACTTCTTTTAGAAATTATTGATTATGATATTCCATTCTTCATGCTATAATTACAGTCATCTGTTTTTCAGTCAAATTGCAATCTTACTAAGAGCACGAATAGTGTCTTTTTTCTCTCTACCACCAACACGTTGTTTAGTCTAAGACAAATAGTCACATAATAAATGTTGTTTGTTTAGATCAATTCATGATTAAATACATGAATTATTTTTAACAAGCATACTTATTGTGACCTATCATAATCAGGCATTAAAATAGAAATATTTTAATAAGGTCTTTTACACCAACTGTGATAAATAATTACCATGATTTTTTAAAAATTGTAATACAGTATGGAAAGCAAAAGTACTCATTTGTGTATCTTTCAATGTTGATTCAAGTTATTCCCAAGTTTAGACATTTATTTTCATTTTCTTTTAGATATCCACACTTTGAGTATTTTTTTCAATATTATAAGCTTACAGGTTAACTTGTTTCATTATGTTTTCAAACTATAAAAATAGCAATTTGTCTTGGTCTCTTAGGGCTACTATAACAAAACAACTTAAGAGTGGGTAACTTACAAACCATAGAAACGTGTTGCTCATTTTATGGAGGCAAGAAAATCCAATATTAGGGCACCGACAGGTTAGGTTTCTGGCAAGGGGCCCACTCATAATCGATGGCACCTTCTCTGTATCTTTGCATGGCATCCGTGTAAATAGTCTCTCTCAAGCCTCTTTTATAAGGGACCTGATCGCCTTCCAAAGTCCCTATCTCTTAACACCATCTTTTTGGGGGTTCTGTTTTGTCATACGAGTTTTGGCAGTGGGGAGTCACAAATGTTCAGAATATAGCACAATTAAAATCAGACGAATTTTGCAATCACTGTTTTAACAATTGATGATGATAACAATCAACAATGTATACTAAAACCAGAGTGAAAGTTTGTTGGAGGTAGAAAAAAGGTCTAAAATTATCTGAAAACTATGTATGAATCACAAAAGCCAAATGTACCTGCATGATATATACCATCTTTAGCAAATGCTGAACATTAGCATCACAGCACTGGAAGAAACTGACATTACATAGTTCTTGATATATTTCAATGATTAATACACAATATAAACTATATAGAATTTATGTCAAAATATTTACCCAAATCTAAACATAAGGGAACCACTTGGCAAGTCCAGGATTGGGACATCCTGTAAGAAAATTAGCCTGGTTTTTAGCCTGATTTATTGAAAAATATTAATAACTTAAACACCACACACTCACATAAATACACACACACATACACAAAACAGGGGCACAGCTCTAGGAAGGAGGAAACTCAAATACAAAAAAAAAATTAAATGTAACATGTGATCTTGATGGCTCTCAGGTACAATCTGAACATGATGTATACTTGGTAATATTATGATATATGTTTTAAATGCCTTAAAAGTATCATTAATATTCTGATTATGTAGAAAATGTGATACTGAGTAGACACCTGATAATGTATTTAAAATAAGTAATATAATATTTTCATTTTACTTTGTAAAGGGTTCAAAAGAATACAGTAAGACAAAAGGAAGCAAATGTTGCAAAATATCAACATTTAAAGCGTTCAGGTAAAATATATTACTTTTTCGAATTTACGTGGCTTAAAATTTTTTCAAAATAAAAAAATTAAGGGAGTCCTATGTACAAATTAGATAATCTAGATGAAATGGACGAGTTCCTAGAACACACAACCTCCCGAGATTAAATTATGAAGACATATATAAAATGAGATTAACCCTGTAACTATTACATAAATTAAATCAATAACCAAAAGCTTCTGAAAAAATAAAAGCCCAGGACCAGATGGCTTCATTGGTGAATTCTAGTATATATTTAAATAAAATTAAAACCAATTCTTTACAGACACTTCCAAAAAATTCATGATAGGGAATACTCACAAACATATTCTATAACATAAGCATTTTCCTGATACCAAAGTCAGACAAATACAGTACAAGAAAACTGCAATTCAATAGTCCTTATAAATATTAACCTAAATAGGTTCAAGAAAATAATACCAAACCAAATTCAACATCACTTTTAAAGTGTTATACACAATGACCAAGTGGGATTTAGTCCCGAAATGCAGGGATGCTTCAGCGTATGGAAATCAATCAATGCAGGATACCTATTAAGATAATATGGGTGGGGGTGCGGGGGAAACATATAATCATGTCAATTAACGCAGAAAAGCATTTAACAGAAATCAACACATTTTCATGGTAAAAAAAATCAACAAATTTGGAATAAAGGGACACAACTTCAACCTAATAAAGGCCATATATGCAAAGCTCATAGTCAACATTATACTAAAAGGTGGAAGACTGAAAGTTTTTCTTCTGCTTTTAGAAACAAGACAAAGATGATATAGTTTGCCATTTGTATTCAACATAGTACTACAAGCCTTACCCAAAGGAAACAGATGAGAGAAACAAACAAAAAAAGAAATGGTATCTGACTGGAAAGAAAGAAGTAAAATTATCTCTGTTCACAGATGATTTTACATATATAAAATTTTAAGTACTCTGCAAGCAAAAAATTCTAAAACTAATACATGATTGAGCAACATTGTTGGATTTAAAATCAAAATGTAAAAATCAGTGGCATTTCTCTAGACTAACAATTAAGGGTGTAAGGAAATTAAGAAAACAGTTCCATTTAGAGTAGCATTGAAAAGCATACAATATTTAAGAATAAACTTAACCAAGAGGCAAAAGTCTTGTACACTGAAAGCTACAAAATGTTCCTGAAAGATATTAAAGAAGAGACAAATATATGTTCATAAATTGAAAGACAATATTACCAAGATGTCAATACTATCCAAAGAAATCTACAGATTCAATACACTCCCCATAAAAATTTCAATGAAGACTTTTGATGAAATAGAAAAGTTTATTATAAAATTTATATGGGAATCTCAGAGGACTCAGAATTCCCAAAACAATCATTAAAAGAAACATAAACTTGGAGATCTTACCCTTCATAATTTCAAAACTTGCTACAAACCTGCAGTAATCAAAACAGTGTGGTACTGGCATAAAGGTGTAAATATAGGTCAATGGAATACAGAACCCCAAAATAAATCCTCACATGCATAGTTAAATTATTTTTGACAAGGGTGCTAAGGCCATTCAATAAGGCAACGACAATCTTTTCAACAAAAGATGTTGGTAAAAATTGATATCCACATGCAAAAGGTAATCTCAGCACTTTGGGAGGTCAAGGCTGGCGAATCATCTGAGGTCAGGAGTTTGAGACCAGCCTGGCAAATATGGTGAAACCCCATATCTACTAACAATGCAAAAAGTCAGGCATGGTGGTAGCTGCCTGTAATCCCAGCAACTTGGGAGGCTGAAGCAGGAGAATCACTTGAACCCAGGAGGCAGAGGTTGCAGTGAGCCAGGAACATGGCATTGCACTCCAGGCTGGGCAGCAAGAGGAAAATTCTGCCTCAAAAAAAAAAAAAAAAAAAAAAGAAGAAGAAGAAGAAGAGGAGGAGGAGGAGGAAGAAGAAGAAATAAACTTGGACTCATATCTTATGCCACACACAAACACTGATTCAAAATGGATGAAAAATCTAAGTATAAGCGCTAAAACTGTCAATCTCTTAGGAAGGAACATATGGAAAATCTTCATGATACTGAATTTGCCCATGATTTATTAGACATAACACAAAATTGCCAGCAAAAAATAAAGTAAAAATTAGATAAGTTGGACTTAAGATTACAAACTTTTATGCATTAAAGGGCACTACTAACAGAGTAAAATGGCAGTCCAGGGAATATAAGAAAATGTTGGAAAATAACATATCTGATAAGGGATTTACTCCCAGATTATATAAAAGAATTCCTAAAACTCAAAAATAGCAAAATAAACCAAAAAAAAAAAAAAGGCAAAGACATATTTCTCCAAAGAAGATACACAAATGGCCAAAAAATACATGAAAATATGTTCAACATCACTAGTCATTAGTGAAATGCAAATTAAAACCACAATGAGATACCATTTCATGTCTACTAACATCACTGCTATTAAAAACAAACAAACAAAAAGACAAAACCAGAAAATAGCAAGTGTTGGTGGAATGTGGAAAAAAATGTGGTATTTCTGGTAAGACTGTTAAGTTGCTGCTGGAAACAGTATGATAATTCTGTACTATATTTAAAAAGTAAACATAAAATTATCATATGATTCAGCAGTCTCACATCTTCATATATATACCTAAAAAAGTGAAAGCGGAATCAAATATTTGAACATACATTTTTATAGCAGCATTAGCCATAATACCTAAAAAGTAGAAGCAATTCAATTTCCATCAACAGATAAATGCATAAACAAAATGTACTATATACATAAAATGGAATACTATTTAGCCTTTAAAAGGGAATAAATGTGGTATGTGGTATAATGTGAATGAGTCTTGAATACATGCTAAATGATATAAGCCAGTCCCCAAGGGTTGAATATAGTATGACGGCACTTACACTAGGTTTTTAGAATATTTCAATTAATAAACATAAAATGTAGAATAACATTTCCAGGGGATGATGGAAGGGTGAAATGGGGGTTAATATTTACTAGGTACAGAGTTTTAGTTGGGGAAGATAAAAAGGTTCTGAAGACAGATGGTGCAGATGGTGATTGATGCTCAATAATGTCAATGTACTTAATGTCACTGAACTGTATTAAAAATAGTTAAAATGGTAAATTTTATGTGATGTATATTTTGCCACAATGAAAATAAAATAAAATAAATGTGAATAAAAAATTAAAACAAATTTGAAGAAAAAAGAGTTCAGTTAAATGTGACATTAACCTCTATGATTGCTTGTTATCATTTGGGAGCATTCCTTTTTCACTGAAAGTTAGTTGCAATTGACAAACAATTTCATGTTTTTGATAAGGAATTGTTTCACTCTGATTGCTCTGCATGTTCACTTACTATGTCTTCTCTATCAAAGCATCGTAGGATAATGCAAAGAGAAAGTACCAGAGTTCATTAGATTCAAATCCTTCAATTTATGGGAAAGAAAACACAGGCTTAGAGAGGAGAGTTGTCACGTTTCTGAAACTATCCGGGCTTTAGTACCAAAAGACTACGAGTAAGCCACAAGACTTAAGATCTCCAAAGGCAATTAATATTGGTATAGTTGAGTGGATTTATGATGCCACAGAGTTGAGAAATAGCAAAGGACTTTTGCTTTAAAATGCAGTACATATGACATTTACTTCCCAAACGCTAGTATGCAGAAAGGATCACATTATTTTAAAAAATCACATTACATCAGACTATAAAACCTTTTTCTCACTACTTTCGTTAAAATTCAGTCGATGTATTGTTGGACCTACCTGCCCATTGCCACATCCACAGCATGCCTCTGGACTCCCCAAGCACCTTTGTTCTACATTCCACTTTTAAAATCATAAGACCTTGTTAAGTTCTTGAAGCCAAGAGAGGCCAGTTTATGCCAGCATTTCTAATTTGTATACCTGGCTTAATATATTTTTACTTATCTTGCATATTTAAATAGCTTCTCACTTTACAACTGCTGTACTACAGTATGAAACATTTTCATATTATTTCATATTGAATTATTTAACAGACATGTAGTGGACACTTTCTATATAAAGGATTCCAGAAATGAGTAAGCAATCTATTTATACTCTCAAAGAATTTTCATTTTGCTGAAAAAAACAGTTACTAGATTACTGCTCTACAGTTTTTGAGAGTAGCCTAAGGTGAGATGAGATACGACTTTTAGAAAAGATGAGGCCCTCATATACAACATAATTTTGTCAATGACATACTTAATTCAATAGCTCCATGAAGTTATTTTTTTTTCAGGCTTACAACTAAAGTATCTGATATTTTTCTACCTTTGCAAAATTTAATTAAATTTAAACTATTTAAATTAATTAGTATCTTAATAATAAATACTAATGCGGTAAAATGACTTTAAGGACAGTGGTAAAAAATAAACATATCTACCTCAAGAAGACTGTGATTTAGTGGTATGGAAAGATGCGAAAGCTATGCATGCATGCAATCAAGAGCTTAAGAGTTATCTAGATTCATTGGTTGCTATTTCAAAATGATTGCTGCAGGAAAATGTAGATACTTGATAAGAGAACTATAAACCTGTATTGTTTTTCTTTATTTGGAATTGATCAAAGTATTTTAAGTCAGAAGTGGCTTGTATATAAATTTACTCGGGTAAGAAAATATATTTGGTAATAAAACGACATTGCAGGAATTTGAATAATCTGGTTGAGTACTTCCTTGACTATAAGGATAATTTAATCACATTTCAACTCTTTTGATTTATTCTGAACCATAACCTTAGTTTAAAATAAATTTCTGCTATTCAAGGGAAAACTAAAAGCAATTGCCTAGATTCATAATTTCTAAGTGAAAGGGAAAGCCTACTTACAACTTACTGTGAGTAATTTATTGGCAAAATAAAGGCTCATCAAATTCAAATGACAGACTCTATACCAAAAAATAAACTGCCATTTTCAAAACTGAATTTTTTATAAACGAATGCTTGAGATAAACATTTAATAATTTTGTTGATTTTTCACTTCTGATTTTGAAGATAAAACTTGAAGTATCATGTGCATCAACACCCTAGAGTTTTGGTTTTGTTTTGTTTTTTCTCTCTGTGGATGGTACAAAACTGTTCCAGCCAATTTCACCTAAATCAATCATCCCAGGTCTACATACACGTGGGTAGAATCATCAGGGATTTGCCATGCTGGAGTCTTCAATTCCTCCAAAAGAGACTCAGGCTGCTGTTGAAAACTGTAGCCAGAACTGTCCTAAAATCATTGTGTTTTTGAAAGTCAATGTGAGCTTCAGAAACACATTATCATCACTCACTGATTAAGAAATCTTAATTTGGATGAAGCTTGGTTTCACCTCCCTCCTACCAATCAAACTCTCCATTTTTAGACATAAAGCTAAAAAAAAGAAATGTAGTAAGTTGGGGGGAAATTTGCATTCTGCATGTGGCTATTTTGTAAGTAGATGTTTATTTTGTTCCAAACAACATCCGAATCCATCTGGAACTGGCTGAAGAATATTAATAAACTTCAGTGTAATTTTGTGGTTAATGAATGACACTTTTGATGTAGTAGGTGTTCAATAACATTTCTAATAACAAAACAATGTTTATATGAAACTCAATTATCTTATATAGACTATGTTATTGAAATGTTTGATATTTTGAAGAGCTCGTATGCGAGATGCCTTTTGTACCAAGAGGTAGGAAAGCTAGGCCTCTTGTATTAGACAGTTAGCTAAATTGTGGATGCAGAGGAAAAGTTCTTGTAGAAAATTACAAGTGCTACTCCAGTGAACACATGAATGATAAGAATGAAAAACAGCCTTATTGCTGATATGGAGAAAGTTGTAGTGGTCTGGATAGAAGAGCAAACCAATCACAACATTCCCTTAAACCAAAGCCTAATCCAGAGAAACACCCTAACTCTCCTCAATTCTATGAAGGCTGAGAGAAGTGAGGAAGCTGCAGAAGAAAGGTTGCAAACTAGCTGAAGTTGGTTCAAGAGGCTTAAGGAAAGAAGTCATCTCCATAACCTAAAAGTACAAGGTGAAGCAGCTAGTGCTGATGAAGAAGATACAGCAAGCTATTCAGAAAAGCTAACTAAGATAATTGATAGAACTCTTGGTAGTATAAACAACAGCTGCTATACTAAATAACAGGTTTTCAATTGGAATTAGAATTCTTCTATTGGAAGAAGATACCATCTATGACTTTCATAGCTAGTGAGGAGAAGTCAATGCCTGACTTCAAGGCTTCCTAGGACAGGCTTAACTCTTGTTAGGGGCTAATGAAGCTGGTGACTGTAAGTTGAAGCTGATGCTCATTTACTATTCCAGAAATCCTAAGGACCTTAAGATTTATGCTAAATCTATTCTTCTTGTGCTCTAGAAATGTAACAAGAAAACCAGGATGTCAGCACATCTGTTTATAGCATAGTTTACTGAATATTTGAAGCCCACTGTTGACACCTACTGCTCAGGAAAAAAAAAAAAAGGTTTCTTTCAAAATATTACTGCTCATGGACAATGCACCAGACCACACAAGTGCTCTGAAGAACATGGACAAAGAAATTAATGTGGTTTTCATGCCTGCTAACACAACATGCATTCGGCAGATCAAAGAGTAATTGTGACTTTCAAATCTTATTATTTAAGAAATACATTTTGCAAGACTATTGCTGCCATAGAAAAGTGATTCCTCTGATATATCTGGGATATTAAATTTAAATGCTTCTGGGAAGAATTCATGATTCTACATGACTTTAAGAACATTCATGATTCATAGGAGGAAGTCAACAGGTCAACATAAACTAGAAGAAGTTTATTCCAACCCTCACAGATAATTTTGAGAAGTTCAAGACATTGGCAGGGGAAGTAACTACAGATATGGTGGGAATAGCAAGAGAATTAGAATTAGAAATGGAGCCTAAAGAGGTAACTGATTGAATTGCTGCAATTTTATTATCAAACATTAATGGATGAGGAGTTGCTTCTTATGAAACCTGCTTCTTCCTGGTGAAGATGCTGTGAATACTGTTGAAATGACAACAAAAGATTTAGAATGTTATATGAAGTTAGTTAATAAAAACGCGGCAGAGTTTGAGAGGACTATAGTATATTGTAAACATATCCTTTATATGCACTGAAAACCCCCCAAAAAGGTGTGGTTCATTTTATTTCAACATTTGCTTTATTGGCATGGTCTGTAACGGTATCCACAATATCTCCAAGGTATACCTGTAGTTTTAAAGGTTGCTTTTCCCTTCATGGTTTGTATGTCTCTCTAAGAACAATATTTTATTTTTTTCAAAAATTACCTATGTTTAGCCCACTTTTTGATGAGATTATTTTTTTTCTTGCTGATTTGTTTGAGTTCCTTGTAGATTCTGGATATTAGTCCTTTGTCAGATGCATATTTCGTAAAAATTTTCTCGCACTCTGTGGGTTGTCTGTATATTGCTCTGATTATTTCTTTTGCCATGTAGAATCTTTTAGTTTAATTAAATCCTATCTATTTACCTTTGCTTTTGTTGCATTTGCGTTTGAATTCTTTGTTATAAACTCTTTGCCTAAGCCAATATCTAGAAGAGTTTTTCTTTTCTGTCTTTCTTTCTTTCTTTCTTTCTTTCTCTCTCTCTTTCTTTCTTTCTTTCTTTTTTTTTTTTTGACTGATTCTCGCTCTGTCGCCCAGGCTGGAGTGCAGTGGCGTGATCTTGGCTCACTACAACCTCTGCCTCCCAGGTCCAAGCAATTCTCCTGCCTCAACTTCCAGAGTAGTTGGGATTACAGACACCCACCACCACACCAGGCTAATTTTTGTATTTTTAGTAGAGACAGGATTTCATTATGTTGGACCAGACTGGCTTGAACTCCTGACCTCAGGTGATCCACCTGCCTTGGCCTCCCATTTTCTAGAATGTGTAACTTTTCAGGTCTTAGATTTAAGTCTTTGATCCCTCTTGCATTGATTTTCATATAAGATGAGAGATAAGGATCCAGTTTCATTCTTCTACATGTAACCTGCTAATTATCTCAGCACCATTTGTTGAATAGGATGCCCTTTCCTCACTTTATGTTTTCATTTGCTTTGTGGAAGGTCAATTGAATGTAAGTATTTGGCTTTATTTCTGGGCTCTCTATTCTGTTACATTGGTCTATGTGCCTATTTTTATACCAGTGGCATGGTGTTTGGATGACTATAGCTTTGTAGTATAGTTTGGATCAGGTAATGTGATGCCTCTAGACCTGTTCTGTTTGCTTAGCCTTGATTTGGCTATACAGGATCTTTTTGGGTTCCATATGAATTTTAGGACATGAACAGACAATTCTCAAAAGAAGATATAAGAATGGCAAGAAACATATGAAAAATAATGCTTAACATCACTAATTATCAGGGAAATGCAAATTAAAACCACAATGCAATATTACCTTACTCCTGCAAGAATGGCCATAATTTAAAAAATATAAAAAAAATAGATATTGGCATGGATGTGGTGAAAAGGAAACACTTTTACACTGCTCGTGTGAATATAAACTAGTACAACCAGTATGGAAAACAGTATAGAGATTCCATAAGGAATTAAAGTAGAAATTCCATTATATTCAGCAATCCCACTACGACCAAGAGGAAAAGAAGTCATTATTTGAAAACGCCCCTTGCACATGCATGTTTACAGCAGCATAATTTGCAATTGGAACCAGCTCAAATGCCCATCAATCAATGAGTGGATAAAAAACATACACACACACACACACACACACACACACACACACACACACTATGGAATACTAGTCAGCCACAAAAATGAATGCAATAATGGCATTCACAGCAACCTGGATGAAGATGGAGACCATTGTTCTGAGCGACTTAACTCAGGAATGGAAAACCAAACATTTTATGTTCTCACTTATAAGTGGGAGCTCACATATGAGGATGCAAAGGCATAAGAATGATTCAATGGAGTTTAGGGACTCAGGAGAAGGGTGAGAGGGGGTTGAGGGATAAAAGACTAAACATTGGCTACAGTGTACATTGCTCTGGGATGAGTGCACCAAAATCTCCAAAATCACCACCAAACACCACCTGTTCCCCAAAAACGATTGATGTAAAAACAAAGCGAAAACAAACAAAAAAATTACCTGTGCTGCTCACCCTCAAAAAGATATATGCAAATTTCAAGCTCAGATCCTCAGAACCTAACATAGATTTAAAAAATAATGAGTGCTAAGTAATTTTTGTTAAGTAGAACAAAGTAAATCAATTAGGTGTATATTTTGCTGTCATGTTTTTTATTCTCTCTGTTTCCTGTACTCACATTCTGAAATCGATTTGATTAAAGAGAAAAATCTCTTGTCACCTGAGACAAGTGAGCTGCTTGTAGATGTTTCCAATTATCTTGCCTGAAAATGCCAATACAATTCTTAAATTACAAACAGAAATGAATCATTCTAGCAGTTTCCCACAGATGCTATTATCTGAATGAGTTTGCATTCCGCTGAAACATTTGTATGATTATTTCAAATATGGGTTAAGTAGTCATGTCAGTGTTTTGTTCTTAATGGTTTATTTGCTGGACATAATATTATATTTGTGATATTATCAATCTGAATTAATACGATTTCTGCCTTTATCAGTATGGCTATATAGATTCTCTTATAAAGTTCTTTTTCTAGAAAACAACTAGTTCTGAGATAAGCTATAATGTAACTCATTTGAAAGTCATAGAAATATTCAGGTCATAGACTAAAATGGGAAGTAAGTGAAGCCTAGAGTAACATTGGGCACATTAGGTGTTTAATAAGTATCTGAAGCAGTTATTAATGCTAGAGTGTTGCCCAATGAGCAAATGTTAACAAAGAGGGCCAAAAAAAGCAGAGATTGTATTTTTACAGTATTGAGAGAAAATAACTCTAAACCTAAAATTTTGAAGCCAGACAATATACTTTTCATGAATGAGAGTAAAAGAAGTACATTTTCAAGTACATTTTCAAGTATATTTTCAAGTACAGAAAACTGAACAGAATTTACAGCCACATGAATCACTAAAAAAGTTTCTAAGAATGTAGTTCTGGAGGATATAAAATCACGCTAACATGAAATTATGAGATGAAAACAAAGTGAATATGCAATTAAAGCTAAACAAAAATATATGGATAATATGATAAAATGCTGCCTAAAGTATGAGATTAAAAGGAAAATGAGACAGGACTAAATTAGACAATAACAGTGTGCTAGTTGGGAGGGTGTTAAGAGTCCACATGTTCCAGGATTTTTTTTACTATTTGCAAGAAGGGATAAGACATACATTAATATGATATTCATATTGCAAAGTTAAGTGCCAACCACGAATAAATATTAAACAAATAATATATCATGACCAAGTTTGGTTTATCACAAAAATGCATCATTGGTTTTACATTACATATTCAATTAATTAACGTATCACATTCAATTATTAAAATCCCTAAACCATATAATCATTTCACTTGCAGCAGACAGCACATTTGGTACAATTCAATAACCATTTTTTACTTTATTTTTAAAAATTGAACATGTAGATGTGGTATAGATGCTAAGGCCTACATAATGCTTCATGGAGAAATGTAAGCATTCTTCTCTCTATTATATATACAAAACAAGTATGGCCACTCTCAACATTTCTATTCACATTGTATTTGCGTCTGGTCAGGCACGGCGGCTCACGCCTGTAATCTCAGCACTTTGGGAAGCCAAAGCAGACAGATCACTCGAGGTCAGGAATTTGAGACCAGCCTGGCCAACATGATAAAACAAACCCTTTCTCTACTAACGGCAAAAGTTAAAAAATTAGTTGGGTGGGATGGCAGATGCCTGTAGTCCCAGCTACTCGGGAGGCTGAAGCACGAGAATCACTTGAACCTGGGAGGCAGAGGTTGCAGAGAGCCAAGATTGTGCCACTGCACTCCAGCCTGGGCAACAGTTATTGAGATTATATCTCAGAAAACAAAACAAAGCAAAACAAAACAAAAACACTGTATTGATGCCTTAGCCAGAAATATAAAAAAGAAGAGACAATATGTTTATTATTCTTAGAGATTATATATATATTTTAAAACAATCTAAATTGAAATAATAAGTGAACCAGAAACAATCTTTAAAAAATGTACCCAGAACTCCTTCAAGATAATTGTAAAATGGAGTGGAATATATTAAAGAATACTTGAATAAATAGAGAGGCAGGCATATTGCTGAATAAGAAACCTAACATCACAGCGTCAGATAATCACAGGTTGATTTGCAGACATAATTGAGTAATAATAACAATTTGACACAGGATTTTTCAAGTAATATTCTAAAATTTAAAAGCAGAGAAAAAGACTAGGAATATCGAAGACATTCTGGAAAAGATGAAAGGGCAAAATTAGAATATTAATGCTTGCTTAAAGCCAAATTAGTTTTACTAATTTACATACTGTCAGCACAAGGATAGACAATGTAACTTGTGGAAAAGAATAGAAAAATCAGAAGCAGATATTTGCAAATATTAGTAAGAAGCGTGATACATGTAACACATCTGAAACTTTGAAGCAGTGGGGAAATTATTAACATTCAATAAACGGTATGGAACAATTGGTTATCCCTATGGTTAAAATGAAATGCAATGCCTAAATCACACTGAACTCAAACATCAAGTTCAGATTATGTAGACAATTAAATGTGAAAGGCAAACTTTAAGACATTCCTAAACAAAAGTGTGAATATCGTTATGCTCCTTGATCTATGAAATATTTAAGATTATTTAAAACAAGCTGACCATTAAGAGAGATAAATTTGATCACAATAAATGGATAAGTTTTGTGAAAATATGTAAAAGACAAGCCACAAACAGGAAAAGTATTTGCAGCATATTTAGATAACAAAGTATTAATAATATTAAACAACATTAAGAAATCCTGCAATTTAAGAAGAAGTAGGTCAGTGACTCCATTAAAATTTCTTTGAAAGGCTTGAGTGAACTTTTCCGAAAAGAGAAACAACCAAAGAACGGCCAACAAATGAGTAAAAATATGTTTACCCTGTTTTGTAATGTGGGAAAGATAATTTGTCTCTCTGAATTATCATTTTACATGAACTAAATTTGCAAACATTATTTAGAAGTCGAATAATTCTAAGAATAGCTGCAGTTGTGGGGCAATGGGGATTTATACACTGCTGGTGGAATTTAAATGGATACAATTTCACTTTGGAAAGCAAAGCATATATCTTTGATAATTTCTTGTGAGTGCATAGCAGGAAACATATTAGTAAATTAACAGCATGTAGCTTATAATGTAGTTTGAAATAATGAAAACATCCATCAACATAAAAATCAATAAACACTATATTTACACAATGAAGTACTATAAATACTAAAATGAATTAGCTATGGCTACATACATATACAAGTATGATTCTTAGAAACATAATATGTAACATGTTTCACAGAAAATCACATACATTATTTTATTTTTATAATGGACAAAACTAAGCAAAAGTCAATGAAATATTTCTTAAGAAGAGATATGTGTTTCCCATGTACTCTGAAAAGATGAAGAAATTAGGTGATAGATATATATGTTGTGTACATAGATACACACATGCGTACATGAGTAAAGCAAGACAGTAGTAAACACAAACTCTACCACTGTATTTAATAGCAGTAGGAGAGGTAGGAGGTACAACTAGATAGATTAAACTGTGCTCTACTTCATTATTTGGATGGTAAATTCACAGTATTTTGGAAAGATGTTCAATAGCTTACACATAAGATAAATATATTCTTTTATATATATCAAATGAAAATATGTCAGTGATTTAAAATTGCAAGTTGGTATAAAAGCTCTAATTTTGTAGGTTTTGTTGTTGTTGTTGTTGTTGTTTTGCCATTTCCCATTTCTGTTCTTCCAGAAGTCTTGGCATGTCCTTGACTGCTCAATAAAGAAGGATATCCTGAGAGACTCACAGGCGCAAGGCATAATTATTGAAGGTCCACCTGTATAACCTGTTTATGCTGCATGTTTGATGAGTTTTCATTCTTATGACAAAACCACACACTTTGCAAGTTTTGAAGGGGTTATGGGATTTTCCATAGAAAATCTGTATATTAAAAAAAAGCTTCCTTGCCAAGATAGTGTGTATGATCATTTCTTTCTAATTCGTTTGCTGGTACATTTTGAGTAGAATTGAAATAGAAGTTATGGCATATTCTATGTTTTCTCTCACCTACTCATTTTCTCTTTAAGCCAAGGAGAAGATTTATAAGCATATATTTGATTTCAAACTTAGTGTACATAAACTGTTTAAAATCCAGAACCTTGTATCTCCCTCAGGAAAGTTTTTTTTCTTCTGATGTATGTACCAAGAATCTGTATTTTTGACTAACAACTCCAAAAGAAATAAATGAAGTAGCCTTTTCTAATGGAAATTTGAGAATCCATTCTACAGGAATGAAATTAGCACATTAATTGTGAAGGATGATTATTGCTAGTTTCATTTTGCCACACATCTCCTTATATCCTAGTCTTGCCATTTGTGAGAAAACATTGGGCTTCAATAATTATTATTTTAAATGTAAAGGGAAAGTGACTCATTCATCACTGTAAAAAATTTGTCGGCCGGGCGCGGTGGCTCAAGCCTGTAATCCCAGCACTTTGGGAGGGCCGAGACGGGCAGACACGAGGTAAGGAGTCAAGATTCCTGGCTAACGGTGAAACCTCTCTAACTCAAAAATACACAACTACCGGGCAAGGTGGCTCGCCTGTATCCCCGCTATTGAGCTGAGGCAGGAGATGCCTAACGGGAGGCGAGTTGTAGGAGCCTTGAGATCTGCAAAGCATCCAGCCTGGGAGACAGAGCAAGACTCCGTCTCAAAAAAAAAAAAAAAAAAAAAAATTTGTCACAATTTCAAATGTACTTTTCATAGCCATACTATATTCTTAATGAAATCTTACCAGGCCTATAATAACATACGTATAGATTTTGTGTTTCTTCCTATATTTTAGCATTGAGAGAATTATGAACCTGTGTATCTTGAGGGGAAATCTTGTATTTGTTAGAGTTATAAATCATAAGGTTTGCCCTAATTGCCATTCTCCAATAATCATGCAATCTTAATTTACACAACAAAAAAAAGAAACATTGATTTTGGCTTGTGAGTAAAGCTTACATTGACAACAATTAATCTTACTTTGCTTTTAAAAACTGCACATTTGGTGTGACAATTATCAAAGATTAATGATATGAAAACCACAATACTGTTTTCTAATCATAATGTAATATGACATTTAGCAAATACTAGTTTCAGAAGAGATTTTCAGAATCTCTTAGCAAATACTGTCATGACAGTCATGAAATGCGATGGTCTAACACAACTTAAAGATACACCTAGACATTCTTAGTGCGATATCTTGGTGTTTTCTGTCTAATGGGTATTATCTATCATCTAATGCTCTTATTTTGCATGGCTGTCCATGTGGACATTTTTTTTCCTTAGGTAAGAATTAAAGTAATAATTCAGACATTATAAACTTATTGTTTATATTACAACCTTAATAATCTGAAAAACATCCACACCTGAGATTGCTTCTGACATAACAAACGTCTGCCCATAAATATCAAAGTTTCATTCTAAAATAGTTTCTCTTCCAACTATGAAATCCACAATCATTTCTTGTCTTTGAAAAAGTAGGAGAAAACATAGAATATGCCATAACTTCTATTTCAATTCTACTCAAAATGTACCAGCAAACAAATTAGAAAGAAATGATCATGCACACTATCTTGGCAAGGAAGCTTTTTTTAATATACAGAAAATGGCTTTTAAATCTTACCTATACTCAACAGCCTAGACATGACCCAGAATTGCAATCACTTCCAATGCAGAAAAGTAATTGGACAGGGTCAAGTTTGCAACCACGATTTTAAAATTTATGAGAATCTTGACTGTAGTCTTAAACGTTGCCAGGGAATCAGACTGTCACAACTTAAATCTCAAGAGTCTGTATAAAGAAATATTTGGCAAGTTTTATGGTTGTAATCACTAGTGAATATGGGGACTAAGATAAGATTCTTCATTACAATTTAAGGGAAGAGGCCCTACCATTCATCTATAATATTATAATGAAAATTAAAATGTAGACCACAGATCAAATCTGAGTCCATTTAAAAAATATTTTAGAAACCCAGCTTACTGGTATGTACCTATAAGGTCTTTAGTAATAGCTGTTTAATTTTTAGTCTACACAGACAAAATAATTTTAACAGATGCATCATTACCCATATTGCCCACCATAAAATATATGCTATAGTAAAATAAAACTCCATTTTATCCAACATGCACTTAATTCCTCTTATATTTAATGAAATAATAATTTATTTTCTGTGATATACTATTTCAATTGCTGACCTTGATTCTTTTCATTCTAAACTTGGAGAACTGAAAGTATCATATATTCAGATATGCAAAACAATGCAACTAATTAAAAGAAAAACATCACTTTTTTAGAGATTTAGAAAATATGAACAGCTAACTATGGCACCTTCTCAGTGGTATATTATTACACTATTATTTAACAAAAATAGAGGTGGGAGCAAAAGACAAAGCTGTTAAGATAAAATTTTGTATAGTAGTTGTATATAAATCTGAACAAAGTCTGGAAGAGAACATGGAAAATATAAGCAATTAGTTTTAAGTTAGATTTGCATAACACTCATTGATTTTAATCTGGTAATTTTTTATAATACATCTTAAATTCTAAACTCTCTCCAAAATGAAGGAGAGAAATTATCACCTGAACAACATCCATGATGTATTATGAATGTTATCTTTAAATATCCATAAGTTTACCAAATTTTCAAATTACAAGTTACTAGAAAATTGAACAATGTTTGATTTAAGAACAACGTTTGAGGAATGCTGGCTTAAGTCATTATGGATGAGTAGCCCTTTTAACATAGAAAATAGGCTGGGCTTATTAGACATGGCTTGTTCTTTGCCATGAAAAGTAAATTAAAGTATTAGGATGGTGCAAAAGTAATTGCATCTTTTGTCATAGTGCTTTCCATTGTATTTCTCTGCCATCTGGTAGGGAATTGTCCTCATGTACATCTTAAAACCAAGTCAGAAATTTTTCTGTGATCATATTTGAGAGAAGGAGAATAAAGTGATCACAAATAACACTCAGAGATCTGGCACACATCAGCTCAACTCTTAATTCGTTGAAGAAAGCTTGGTCATATATCCATACTTAGCTGCGAGAGTTTAGCAAATATAGTTCAGCCATATTTATGGGCACAATTACATTACAGTGGAGCAAGGAATAATGTATTTTGATGGACATCTAGCAGTACCCACGTGATATGTCACATAGCTAGTTGTTCATCCGTGTGTGCAGAATTGGAATACATTCCCAACTGTAAAGCAAGAAGACAGTTACCACAAGGCTCCACACTTAACTCTGTATAGACTGAGAATGAGAAGTTAGCCTCACTCTTAGGGGAGAACACCTTCAAGCGTAAGGCACAAACTGTCCTCTCTCACAGTTATTCTCTGTTGAGTGTTTTTACAAAAACTGAGTACAAGTTACCCTATGCAATTACTAGGCCTATTTCCAAATACAAAGACCAACCAGCAGGCAAGTACCTGAAATCATCTCTAGTAATCAGCAAAAATTCCAAAAGTGAATTATTTTATGTCAACAGTGAACAAGTGATTAGTCTTGGTATAAATATTTTAAATTCTTGATTATGCTCTAAAAAATGCTTCATACGATTGAAAAATAAAGAATTAAGAAAGACAAAAAAGTGCAAAGGATTTGCCAACTTAAGAAAAATCATAAAATAAACTTTGCAAGAATACTCATTTTAGCTACTTTTCTCTGTAATTAGTATAAACTATTAGTATCACACAGTTATAAATATGAATTAAATGTAACATAATAGTTAATTTCAGAAAAGTCAAACAACCATGTGCAATGTACATACTAAGTTGAATCATTAAAAATTGCCAATATTTGTTTTTAATGTACTAAAGTAGCTAATTCATGTGGTTTAACCTAGGATTATAGCCTTTAATTAACACATTAAAATATGCAATTTCAAAAAAAACTTTTTTTCCATTAAATAGATATAGAATGAGTGTTTAATAATGTTTCAATTATATTATCTGATAAATTCATATTTATCTGATTTGTCCTGACTTCAGCCTTACTCCTATAGGTCCACTTAATATCTTTGCCTTTATAATGCTATGTATCTGTATAGTGTTTTACTATGTATATGGTGTTTTTACTGTCACATCTGATCCACAGAACATTTGGGTAAAGTAATTAAGGCGGTTACTACGTGTCCTATTTTATAGGTAAAGAGATAGAAACCTATCTTTTAAAAGTCAAGTTCTAACATAATCTCTTCTAAGATATCTTTCTTTACTCAAATGTGTGATATAGATGGTCCTCCTCCATGTTACCATGGTACTCATGCATACCTCAATGATAACACTTATTATGGGCACATTAAATGCTTGCCCAATTGACTTGTAAGCTCCTATGCACCTCTTCCTAAAATGACCCTGTGTCTCCAGCAGCCAGTAAAATGCCTAGTAAATAGCAGACTGTCAATAAAGATTTGCAAATGAGTGTATTCTTTACCAGTAACAAGACATTGCCCCTACACACTCATACACACACACAGACACAGATACAATGAATATACATTGTAGTATAATAGATTTTACTGAAAACTGAAGTCGGTTTTGTTACAGAAATGTAAGCAACTTCAAATTGAACAAGCAACATTATTATTTTTATGTATATGTTGTGGCTATCATAGCTTCTCAATCTCTAAGGAACTTCCTTTCACCCTCTATTTTTTTCTCTCTTCATCTTTTGTTCTTTCCCCCTTACTATAAGCACTTTCTTCATTTCAAATGGAAAAGCAAATTCCTTTCTTTATATCATACCTCTCTCTCTCTCTCTCCTCTCTCTCTCTCTACCCTTCTTGACCCTGACTTACTATTCAAGTAACTTAAGATATAATTTTTCCAAACAAAGGCAGTTCCCTCAACAGAGAATTCTGGTATCAGCTATTAGTGTTCTTTTAAGATTCCTGTATATATAAATCTTACCAATCAAGCAAGACAAAAAGTGGAAAATCTCATCATACTACTATATTCTACCCTAAAAAAAGTAAAACTCAAGTGTCAGACCAAGAGATGCAGATTGTCAATGACTGACACTAAATAAATGAATAATATTATCAAGTTGAAAAATTACCATCTTGAGGGCAAAAAGAAAAAAGTATAGAGAAGGAAGCTTAAAATATCTGCAGAATTTAGATCTATGACCCTTAAGCTGCTTGCCTCAATTCTCGTTGATCATCACACGTATAAGCTTCTTAAACAGAATTAATAGATGAATCACATGACTTGTTCCCCATCAAGCAGCTGTTAAGTTAGAGTCAGTCTTAAAACCCAAGTGTTTGATCTCAGGGTCAGGGTGCTCAGTCTTCACTACAGTCCATCATTTACCTATGGTTATTTGGGGGGAATTTAAGGGGAATAAAGAATTCAGCATATGTATATTAAGCATAGCATATGTAAAACTGCATTTACATAACTTACTCAATTGTATACCATTCCCATCTCACCTTACATGTGGTATAGTATTTAGCCTTTTGCAAACTGATTGAACTTAAGGTTTATGTTTTTTTTAGTCTCCATGGAAACACTGACAATATATTTGTATACTGAGGGTTTTCTTTTGTTGTTATATGTTAGCTCAGCAAAATGTTCAGTTATCTCAGATAAATTGAAAATACAGTCTGCTGATGCAAGTATTTAAAATGAAGTCTTTTTTTATTATTTCATCTACCTTAAATAAATAGCTTTGTACTAATACTGACTTTCAAGTTAAGAGCTATATTCTAAGAAATCACATCACCTTAGCCTCACACACTAAAAAGAAAATTTGTTTTTTATATCCTTGTTTAGTATTTGAAATTGCTTTCCAGGTAGAGAATTTTAAATGGTAAATGAGTTCAGTACATGAACTCAGACCATCTATTTAACTTGCAAAAAAATACATTTTTAACAGTTTTACTGGGCAACCAATTCCCAACAGTTTGACAGATTCGGCTTTAAGGTCTAGTAGTATATGCTGGCCATACCTCACCCCACAATTTTCAAGGGCAGCTTGAGGTCAGTTTGCATTTTTGTAGAACCACTGTAGAGCTGAAGACAGACAGCCAGGGCTGTCTGTGATGATTGCTCTGCCATTTTTCTTGAACTTCTAGACTTTGATAAGCACAATCTGTCAACATGGATATAAGCAGAAATGCTGTAACCCAGTGCTTTACTATTTATTTTGCACACCCAGCTGACAAAATTGAGCCTTGACAGAGTTGCAAGATTTTTCAGTGTTGATTTTTCTGAAAACTCATTCCAAAGCCATTGAATTTTGCAATTTAACATGTATGTTTCATTCTTTCAAATAACTTATGAGATCTTTTTATTGAAGGCAATCATTAGTTAAACTAAATTAATTCTGATTTTTCCCTGCAGGGAATGAGATGCAATATCCAGTCAAGTCAATGGAATCTCTAGATGAAATGATTAAAAGGAAATTCTCATGTTTTCTGGGACCTGAATAATTTCAAAATAGTTTAAAAATTCAACCTCTCTTATCACAGGTCACAGCTCTTTAATAAATCCCAACAGACAAATCAGAATTGCGCGAGAGACTACTTTGTTTTGAAACCTCATGGTCCAAAGTTCACTAGATACTTGAGATCCTTCTTTGACAAAAACAATTGTAATTTGGAGATGTCCAAACAAATTAGAAGAAAAAAAACCACATTTTTCTATGCTGATGAAAAGATACAACTGAACATATATTCCAGAATTTAGCATTTTCTCTGCATAATAATTTTAACAGGAAATAGTCTCTCTTATAGGAACAGTTCAGTTCCCATGCCTTTTCTGATGCTGTTATTTTTCAGTTTGGTGTCTTTCAACAGAGCCAGTAGAAAAGAACAAACTAGAGCAAGACAAACGTCTAACTTTTTTAAACAGTGAAGGGCAGAAAACCAAAATCAATATTTGAAATTATACCCTAATTCAATATTGAAGATAAAAAACTAATCTGCTACAGGGTGTACCTTTAGAGGTTTATAAAATTCAATATCCTGTGGCTTCAAGCATTCTATCAGTTCCTCTACTTATTCTATGTTATGTCTTGTATGAAAGCAAAAATACATATTTTTTCCCAATCCCCAAACACAATTATAGTTTGTAGAAAAATAAGGGAGTCAGTTGACTTCAGCATTGAAACACCTAGATTTCACTGCTGGGATTTTGTATTTAGAATAACAACATAAAATAGCATTTCAAATGAGTTGTCTATAGACAGTAGCATTTAGGTTCATACGTGAATACAATCCTGCTTATCTTTATAGAACTGAGCAAAGAATGATCATTTGAGGAGTGTACCTCTCTGTATATAAAAGAATCAATAATAATAAATTTGTTCAAATTACACATATATTCCATATTTTAATTGATTACTATTCATAATAAGATGATTTCTCATAATTTTACTAAGTCAACCCCAAGAGAATGAAAAAAAATTAACAGGTTGAACATGAAAACAGTTTTATTTACTAATTTATCTATTTTCTATCTTAACTGTGCTAGACCAAGTAAGATGAGTGGGTTTGAAGTTCACATAATGGATAAAAAATGAAGGTGGATGTCATTAGCATTTACTGTGAGTCACGTACATGAATGAAAATTCCAAAGGAGAAGGTGGAAATTGAGGTGATGTTCAAGAATTTTATTCCAGGAACACCGACCTGCAAATAATTTTCAAAGAAAGAGAAGACCATGGCAGAGACAAAGGCGGGGTGGGGGTGGGGGTGGGGGAACAAAACAAAACAAAACAAAAAACATTAACAAGGTATAATCTGACAATTATTGTGTCACGAGAACCACAGAGAAAAGCTGTTCAGAGAGAATTATAACCTGCTAAGCCTTGTGGTGAGGTCAAATGAAAAAGGATTAACAATTATTGTGTAACAAAATATGAAATACCGTTTGCTAGCAACAGCACTTTTGGTAACTGGTAACAAAAGAAGCTAAATTTTAAAAGTTTGCAGTTGAGAATTAGGGAAACTTTGGATACAATAAATGATGACTCTTGGCTGTAAAGGAGACAAACACAATACTAATTAGAAAAAGGCTAATTTTCTTGCTTGATGTTAAAAAAAATTAAACCAGAAAAGGTGACCATGATGAGGGAAATATGTTTGGAGCAGAGGAAAATGGTTTAAGCATAATGAAATACTAAAAACGGCAACAGAGAATAGACTCACATTCTGTGAGTAAAATTTCTTTTAGAGAAGAAGGGGAAGAGATCTTTCACTGATGTACAAAAGATATAGGCAAAAGGAAGCACAAATCTAATGTCAGTTATGAAGGTAACTGAGACTCTGCTATGCAGGATCCCAGACTATTAAGAGTTTTCATTTGTGCCTTCTTCATGGTGCTTTTTCTTCTCCTAATTTTCAGCATTACCTTTGCATTTTTGTCATATGTTTCCTGTTCCAATTCCATTGAGGTTCCTCTTACTATGGTGAGCTTTTCTCTTTATCCTTTTAAAAATCTGTTCACAAGATAAGCAAGGCATTCACAAGACATTTACAACCTACACACTCAGTGTTATGAAATACTCTCTGTTCCTGGCTTGGAGCCCATTACTTTGTGATGGTGAATCATGCATGTTCAGAAAGAAGATGATGTGTATTAAATAGGTACTGAATCATTTCTGGTCTTTTATTAGTAGGCCACACTTAGGTATTTCAAATTCAAGAATACAGAATTGATCTGGACTTGCTTTTGGTTTCCTACCAAGATTCAACTTGAAGATATATTCTTTTCCTTTCCTGTTTAAACCAACAGAATTGGGTAAAAATCAATGAGTAAGATGAATAGGGCCAGGGAGCATGCTCTTTATCATATTTTGGATACATTTTTGTGAAATTCACTACAGTGTTGAATTAACCTTGTCAAATGTATAATAGTTTGGATACATGTTTGTGAAATTCACAATGATTTTAAATTAGCTTTGTCAAATCTACATTGAGCAGCCTCCCTACGTTTTGGAAGAAGCAATCAAACATCAGAAACATGTAACACAATTCCTTATTGGAAGGAATCTGCTTAATTGTATAGCAAAATACGGAACCTTTCTTGATTTTTAGAATATCAGAATTCACCTTGATGCAAAAGAATAGCATATTTGTGAAATGATTCCAATTTTTTAAACAGCTGTACTGAAGTATAATTGATATACAATGAATTTTACATGTTTAATACATGAAATTTGATGAGTTTGTATATATTCTTACTATTGTGATATTATCACCGTAATCAAGGTAATAAACATGTCCATCACCTACAAAGCTTTTTGTGTGTTCCTGGGTGTGTTGTGGCAGGGGGTGGAGTTATGTGTGTAAGATAAGAATGATTAATGTGAGAGTTACCTTCTTACAAAATTTTAAATGTATAAAACCATGTTGATAACTACGGGCAACATGTTTCACAGAAGATTTCTGGAACTTATTAACATTGCAGAACTGAAACTCTATACCTATTAAAAAACAACTCCCCATTTCTCTTCATCCCCTGTCCCTGAGAAAAAAATAATTTCATTCTCTACTTCTATAAATTTGACTATTTTAGTTACCCTATGCAATACAATATTTATTTTTTTGAGACTGGCTTACTTCACCTTGCATAATGTCTTCCAGGTTTACCCATGTTGTAACAAATGATAGAATTCCCTTTTTGTTTTAAGCCAAATAGTATATATACCACATTTTCTTTGCCTATTTGTCTGCCAATGGCTATTTAGGTTGTTTCTATATCTTGGCTATTGTGACTAATGCTGCAATGAACATGGGAATGCAGATGTCTCTTCAAGATACCAATTTCCTTTCCTTTGGATGTATACACAAAAGTGAGATTGCTGGATTATATTTTAATTCTATTTTTAACTTTTTGAGGAATCACCATATATTTTTCCATAGTGGCTGCATTATTTTGCTTTCCAACCAACAGTGTGTACGAGTTTCAATTATCCATGTCCTCACCAACATGTGTTATCTGTTGTTGTTGTTGTTGTTGTTGTTGTTGTTGTTGTTTTGTAATAATAGCTTTCCTAACAGGTATGAGGTGATATCTTATTGTGGTTTTGTTTTGCTGATAATTGGTGATGTTGAGCACCTTTGAATCCTGATGATTAGTTAAGTTGAAAACCTTTTTCATGTACCTGGTAGGCATTAGTATGTATTATTTGAAGAAATGACTATTCAAGTCTTTTATCCACATTTAATCACTCAACAAACTAAATATAGGAGAAATGCAATATAATAAATGCTATTTCTGACAAGCCTATAGCAGATAACATCATGCCCAGCAGTGAAAAACTGAAAGCTTTTCATCTAAGAGCAGGAATAAGACAAGGATACTGACTCTTACCACTTCTATTTAACATAACACTAGAAGTTCTAGTCAAAACAACTGTGCACAAAAAAATATAAAGTATATACAAATATATAAAATAGGATAAGAGGTAAAAATATGTCTATTGCAAATGACATAATTTTATATGTAGAAAACCCTCCACAAAAAAACTGTTAGAAATAATAAATTTATTAGGTTACAGAATACAAAATTGACATAGAAAAATCAATTACATTTCCATAAACAACAAACTATCTAAAAGGAAATTAAGGAAACAATCTTATTTACGATGGCACCAAAATAATAAAATACTTAGAAATAAACTTAACCAAGGGAGAGAAAGACTTGCACGCTAAAAACTGCAAAACATTGATGAAATAAATCAAGAAAGACTCAAATAAATGGAAAAACATTCATGTTCATGGATTAGAAGACGTAATATTGTTAAAATGTCCATACTTCACAAAAGGATCTAAAGAGCCAATGTAATCCTCATCAAAATTTCTATGGCCTTTTATTTTTTTGCATAGATAGAAAAGCAATCCTAAAATTTATATGGAACCACAAAAACTCAAACTAGCCACAAAGATCTAAAGAATATAGCTGAAGGTATCATACTTATTGATTTCAAAACAGTATAATAAAACATAGTTATCAAAACAGCATGGTATTAGCATTAAAATAGACATATAGACCAAAGGAATAGGATACATAGTGCAGAAACAAACCCATGTTTATATGGACAACTGACCTTCAAAAAGGGTATCGAGAATACCCAATGGTGAAAACACAGTCTCTTCCACACATGATGCTGGGAAAACTATATTTATATGCAAAAAAAAAAAAAAAAAATGAAATTGGACTCTTTTCTTACACTATACACAATAAAACTCAAAATTTATTAGACTTAATGGTAAGACTTAAAACAACAAAAATTCTAGAAGAAAGTATAGAGAGACTTTTCTTTGATATTGGTTTTGGCAATGGTCTCTTGGATATGGCATGAAAAGCACAGACAATAAAAGCAAAAATGGACAAGAGGACTACATCAAACTAAAAAAAAAAAACTTCTGTACAACAAAGGACATCATCACAAAAGTGAAAAGGCAACCTAAGGAATGAGGGTCAATATTTGCAAATCATTTTCTAAAAATAGTTTAATATTAAAGTATATTTAAAAACCTTCTACAACTCAAAAGAAAAGAATAATAATCCAATACAAATGGGCAAAGTCCTCCTTATTTTTTTCCTGTAACATCTTTTTGCTTTTGATTATCTCCTTCTTTGTTATATAACCATTTATTTCTGCTGTATTTTCTCAATTACATATTCCATCTAACACTCTTAGGAAGGAATTCTCCTAAAGTCCTTTTCCCTTTCATTTGAGAAAGGAAACAAAGTTGGTGATGAACTCAGATTTAAAGACAAAATTAACACATGGCCAGAAGGTTACTGGGGTATTTTTCACAGCACATATTTCTCAGCTCTTAAACTACAATATGTTTTGTTTTGTTTTGTTGTTGTTGTTGTTTTAATAAAATTGCTTAGATTTCCCAGGCATATTTATCTCTTGCTATCACCAGGTGGTGTTGCATTAAACTTCTGTTAAACTGCTAGGTGCCAAGAAGCAGCATGACTTTCTTATTTCATGTTAGAAAGACAATATAGCCTTCATTTCAAGTCATTTAACATAACTCAAATTCAGAGTTTTCTTGAATAAATGGAAAAACATTCATGTTTATGAATTGGAAGACTTAATATTGTTAAAATTTCTATACTACACAAAATGATCTAAAGATCCAATGCAATCCTCATCAAAATTTCTATGGCCTTTTGTTTACATAAATAGAAAAGCAAATCCTAAAATGTCTTCTTTTGATACGTGTCTGTTCATATCCTTCGCCCACTTTTTGATGGCGTTGTTTGTTTTTTTCTTGTGAACTTGTTTAAGTTCCTTGTAGATTCTGGATGTTAACCCTTTGTCAAACAGATAGATTGCAAAAATTTTCTCCCATTCTGTAGGTTGCATGTTCACTCTGATGATAGTGTCCTTTGCTGTGCAGAAGCTCTTTAGTTTAATTATATCCCATTTGCAATTTTGGCTTTTGTTGCATTTGCTTTTGGTGTTTTAGTCATGAAGTCTTTGCCTATGCCTATGTCCTGAATGGTATTGCCTAGGTTTTTTTCTAGGGTTTTTATGGTTTTAGGTCTTACACTTAAATCTTTAATCTACCTTGAGTTAATTTTGGTATAAGGTGTAAGTAAGTGGTCCAGTTTCAGTTTTCTGCTTATGGCTAGCCTCTTTTCCCAAAACCGTTTACTAAATAAGGAATCTTTTCCCCATTGCTTGTTTTTATCAGGTTTGTCAAAGATCAGATAGTTGTAGCTGTGTGGTATTATTTCTGAGACCTCTGTTCTGTTCCACTGTTCTATATATCTATTTTGGTACCAGTACCATGCTGTTTTGTTTACTGTAGCCTTGTGGCATGAATTCAGGTAGCATGACGCTTCCAGTTTTGTTCTTTTTGCCTAGGATTGTCTTTGCTATATGGGTTTTTTGTGTTTTTTTTTTTTGGTTCTATATAAAATTTAGAGTAGTTTTTTTCTAATTCTGTGAAGAAAGTCAATGTTAACTTAATCAGGATAGCATTGAATCTATAAATTACTTTGGATAGTATGGCCATTTGCATGATACTGATTCCTTCT
The DNA here is from genome assembly GCF_001698545.2 of Rhinopithecus bieti. Lineage (NCBI taxonomy): Eukaryota > Metazoa > Chordata > Mammalia > Primates > Cercopithecidae > Rhinopithecus > Rhinopithecus bieti. Next base: position 2,274,226 of record NW_016810178.1, read on the forward strand.
ATCCATGATAATGGAACGTTTTTCCATTTGTTTGTGTTCTCTCTTATTTCCTTGAGCAGTGGTTTATAGTTCTCCTTGAAGAGTTCCTTCACATCCTTTGTAAGTTGTGTTCCTAGATATTTTATTCTCATTGTAGCCATTGTGAATGAGGGTTTGCTCATGATTTGGCTCTCTGTTTGTCTATTATCAGTGTATAAGAATGCTTGTGATATTTGCACATTGATTTTGTATCCTGAGACTTAGTTGAAGCTGCTTTTCAGCTTGAGGAGTTTTTGGGCTGAGACAATGGGGTTTTCTAAATACACAATCATGTCTTCTGCAAACAGAGATAATTTGACTTCCTCTCTTCCTATTTGAATACGCTTTATTTCTTTCTCTTGCCAGATAGTCCTTGTCAGAACTTCCAACACTATGTTGAATAGGAGTGTTGAAAATTTCTATTGACCTAGTTTCAGATTTTTGTCTTCTTTCTTCAGTTGTGTTGAGTTTACTGATTAACCTGTGAGAAGCATTATTCTCTCACTTAACATATTTTTCATTTATAATATTTTTATTTGATTCTTTCTTATAGATTCCATTGGGTCAAAATTTTCCATCTATTCATATATGTTAACCAGCTTTACCACTAGGGCTATAATTATATGAATCATATTATTTTATTTCTCCTATCCATTTATGCCAATATTTGGATTATAAATGTTTGGATGAACGGAGGCAAGATGGTGCACTTCCGGGTTCTTCATCTCCCAACTTTTCCCCCGCGCCCGAAAATGCAGCCGGCGCCCGGGAGGGTGCAGACCAACCGGGCATGCGCCAGGTGACGTCAATCCGAAGAGACCAAGATTTACCTGGTCGCACCTGTGGAACGCCCCCTGACACGCCCGTGCCCCGCCTATTGCCCTCCCACTCCTAAAAAAGCCGCTCCGGAGGGTCGCCACGCATGGCCTTCCTCAGTCCTCCACTCCCGTCGGGATGTCGGGACTGCAGGAACTCTGTCTGAGAGCCCCACAGGGGGCCTCTGTCGGCCTTCTTTGCCGGAGGCCGACAGACCTCTTCCCCACACCTTAGGTGACCAAAATAAACTTGCAGTTTTGCTCCTACACTTGCCTACTCGCTGGTTCTTTTGTGCCCGCTCTGGTGGTCTTAGAAAAACAAATCAATAAATAGGCCTGATACTGTTGATGCTTTCTCTCTTAATATGCTGGTATTCTTTTTGCATTTTTCCCTAGATTATTTGTGTGTTTCACAAGTTTTGTTTGGAAGTTAAACAAATTGTGTTCAATAGATGTATCTGCTAAGGTTCAACCAGGGAAGACCTTACCAGTAGGAGATATATGTCAAAAGATTGATTGGAAGAAATCAACTTATAGGGGAAGCAGAGTAAGATGGCAGAATAGAAGGATTCTCTGATTGCCTCTCCCCACACGAGGACATCAATTTAACAACTATTTACACAAAAATAGCACCTTCATAGGAACCAAAAAAACAAGTGAGCACTCATAGTACTTGGTTTTAACTTTGTATCACTGAAAGAGGTACTGAAGAGGTAATAAAAACAGTCTTCAATAACTGACAACACAACTTCCCCAATCCCTGGCAGCAGCACTGTGATGCAGAGAGCATTTCTGAATGCTGTGGGAGGGGAGGTGCACCACCTGTGAGGCATTGACCTCCGTGCTCTCCTGTTATCGCAGAAAGAAAAACAAAACAAAACAAAAAAACACAGCTTATGCCCACCAATGGAGGGAGCATTTAAGCCAACCCTGGCCAGAGGAGAATCACGAATCCCAGCAGTCTGAACTGAAGTTCCCACAAGACTCACGTCTGTGGACTAAAGTGCTCTGGGGCTCTAAATAGACTTGAAAGGCGGTCTAGTCACAAGGACTGCAACTTTTAGGTGACTCCAAGTGCTGAACTGGGTTAGGGTCTGTCGACTGCAGTATCATGTGACCTACTGAGACATCAGCTGGGGCAGCTAAGGGTGTGCTGGCATCATCCCTGCCCTAACACAGGCAGCAGAGACTACAGCTCCAAAAGAGACCTCTTTCTTATGCTTGAGGAGAGGAGACAGAAGAGAGGGGAGGACTTTGTCTTGCAACTTAAATATCAGCTCAGCCACAGCAGCCTAAAGCACTGATCAAAACCATAGACCAATTGAACAGAACAGAAAACCCAGAAACAAATCCACACACCATAGTAAACTGATTTTTTTTCCTTTTTTTTTTTTTTTTTCTTGAGATGGAGTCTCACTCTGTAACCCTGGCTGGAGCGCAGTGGTGAGATCCTGGCTTACTGCAACCTCCTGCTCCTTCTCCTGGGTTCAAGTGATTCTCCCACCTCAGCTTCCTGAGTAGCTGGGACTACAGGCATGTGACACCATATCTGGCTAACTTTTTGTATTTTTAGTAGAGATGAAGTTTCACCATGTTGGCCAGGCTGGTCTCAAACTCCTGATTCAGGTGATCTACCCACCTGGGCCGCCCAAAGTGTTGGGATTACAGGCGTGAGCCACCATGCGTAGCTTTAAACTCATTTTTGACAAAGATTCCAGGGACATACAATGGGAAAAATACAGTTTCTTCAATAAATGGTGCCAGAAAAAACTGGATATCCATATGCAAGACCATGAAACTAGACCCCTATTTCTTGACATAGACCAAAAAAAAAAAAAAAAAAAAAAAAAAAATCAAAATGGATGGAAGACTTAAATCTAAGAGCTCAAACTATGAAAGTACTAAAAAAAAAAAAAAAGAAAGAAAGAAAGAAAAAAAAGGGGGGGGGGGGAACTCTCCAGGAAGTCAATCTAGGCAAAATTTCTCACAGGCACAGGCAAACAAAGCAAAATAAACAAATGGGATCATACCAAGTTAAAAAGCTTCTGCACAGTGATAAAAACAATCAACAATGTGAAGTAACAACCAACAGAGCGAGAGTAAATATTTGCAAACTACCTGACAAGGGATTAATAACAGAATATATAAGAAGCTCAAACAACCCTATCGGAAAAAATATAATAATCTGGCCAAAAAATGTGGAAAATAGTTGAATAGACATACGAGAGGCAAACAGACATATGAAAAGGTGCTCAACATCACTGATCATCAGAGAAATGCACATCAAAATTACAAGTAGATGCCATCTCACCTCAGTTAAAGTGGTTTATACCCAAAAGACAGGCAATCACAAATGCTGGTGAGGATGTGGAGAAAAGGGAATCCTCCTACACTGTTGATAGAAAGTAAATTAGTACAACCACTAGGGAGAACAGTTTGGAGGTTCTTAGAATGCAGAAAATGGAGCTACCATATGACCCAGCAATCCCACTGCTGGGTATAGACCTAAAAGAATGGAAATCAATATGCTGAAGAGATATCTGCATTCTCATATTTGTTACAGCACTGTTTACAATGGCCAAGATTTGGAAGCAACCTAAGTGTCCATCAATGATTGAATGGATAAAGAAAATGTGATACATATATACAATGAAGTACTCTTGAGCCATAAAAAAGAATGAGATCAAGTCATTGGCAACATTGATGAATCTAGAAATCACTATGTTAAGTGAAATAAGCCAGACACAGAAAGACAAACATGTTATGTTCTCACTTAGTTGTGGGACCTAAAAATCAAAACAATTCAACTCATTGACATAGAGAGTACAAGGACGGTTACCTGGGGCTGGGAAGGGTACTGGGAGGTTGGGGCAAGGTGGAGATGGGGAACGGGTACAAAATACATAGAAAGAAGGAATAAGAACTAGTGTTTGATAGCACAGGGGACTACAGTCAATACTAACTTACTTGTACCTTTTAAACAATAAAGGGTACACATAATCTGATTGTTTGTAACACAAAGGATTAATGCTTGAGAGGATGGATACTTCATTCTCCATAACGTGGTTATTACTCATTGCATGCCTGTCTCAAAGCATCTCCTGGACTTCAAAAATATTTACACATACAATGTATCCATACAAATTAAAAAATTTTAAAAAAGAAATCAACTTATATGATTGAGAGAGCTGGCTAGGAATGTCCAAAATCCATAGGACAGGCCATCAGGAAATGTGTGATTGATCTCACAGGCATAGATGGAATGTGCTGCCCAAAGGCTAAATTTAATCTTATTATATGCGATTATCTCCTTTATTTAATGTCAACTAATTATGTACTTAATTCACATTTGTAAAATATTTTAACAACTCTTAGATTACTGTTTTACTGAATAACTAGAAGCTATAGTGTGGCCAAATTAGGACATCAAAAAACCTCTACAATATTTCAGAATAAAATAAAAGTGTTTCTGCCTGGAAAAGGGCTTGTCTGTGGGAGTGAGAAGCAATGAGAAGTTGAGTCAATACAGCCAGGAACTGAACTGTGCTTTCATTGTTGTTAGTGTAATACACCATAAGCTTCTAATTCTTCCAGTATTACTGCATGTTTAGTCTAGGGGACTGTGTGCTAGAAAGTTTTTCTTAATATTTCTGCTTTATTTTCATCTTTAATCTCTTTGTGAGCTTTTGTTGAAGACATGATCTCACTCCCTCACTGTTCCTTTGCTCTGGCAATAGAGCCTTGCTATTAGTTATTTGATGGTGCTGGACTCATGATACAGTGTGGGAGTGGATTTTTCTTGTTCTGTTTCAGCCTCTGTTTCAGGCAAATTCTTCCCCTGGGACTCTAGGATAAGGACTTCCCACTGATGCTATTCCTCTACCAATGATAGGGCATTTCTAAAGTTCCATGCCCAGGACAAGTTCTTATTCCTTTCAAGTTGTAGGAGGTACCTTGCTATCATCATCCCCTTTCTTCATATGATATGTATCTTCATCTGTGCCATTACGAAAGCAAAGTTTTCTGTCCCCTAAGCAACTTAAGCCTTTTCTTAGGGCAGATATCAAAGAAAGTTCCAGGTAAAATTTTAAGCTTTGTTTACAGCTGCTCCCCTATCTCTGAGCTAGGTCTTCAAGGGAAGTTTCAATATACCCCATTCCCAATTTTTCTGATGAGAGTACGTGGAGAGTCTGTGGAGGAGAAGATGTGAGGGGACAAAAATTCTTCTTCTTTCACCCATTCCCCGCAGTTCTACACTCTCAACCAAGATACACTCAGTCTTGTTTTTTTTTTTTTTTTTGGACGGAGTCTCGCTCTGTTGCCCAGGCTGGAGTGCAGTGGCCGGATCTCGGCTCGCTGCAAGCTCCGCCTCCCGGGTTTACGCCATTCTCCTGCTTCAGCCTCCCAAGTAGCTGGGACTATAGGCGCCCGCCAACTCGCCTGGCTAGTTTTTTGTATTTTTTAGTGGAGACTGGGTTTCGCCGTGTTAGCCAGGATGGTCTCGATCTCCTGACCTCGTGATCCGCCCGTCTCGGCCTCCCAAAGTGCTGGGATTACAGGCTTGAGCCACCGCGCCCGGCCGATACACTCAGTCTTCAGAAATTTGTTAATAAAATAATTTTTCTTTTTTCTTTCTTTCTTCTTCTTTTTTTTTCCCCTGAGACAGGATCTCACTGTGTTACCCAGGCTGGAGTGCAGTGGTTCCATCTTGGCTCACTGCAGTCTCCACCTCCTGGGTTCAAGCAATTCTTGTGCCTCAGCCACCTGAGTAGCTGGGATTACAGGCATGTGCCACCAGAGCTGGCTAATTTCTGTATTTTTAGTAGAAACAGCGTTTCACCATGTTTCCCAAGCTGGTCTCGAACTCCTGGCCTCAAGTGATCCACCCACCTGGGCCTCCCAAGGTGTTGGGATTATAGACATGAACCACTGTGCCAGGCCCATAAGATATTTTTTTTTCTTACCAGCTTCTATGACACATGGTGTCCATCCTAGGAAAGCAAGTTTTCAATCCTATCTATCTTTGGGAATGCTTATTTTTCCTTGTATTCCAGGCTAGTTGTTTGTCTTTCAATCTCAGCTTTCTGTGTGGGTTCAAGAAAGGTTATTATTTTGTAGATTATTTGGCTTTTTCTTGTTAATTTGGCAGTGATATTCCTTACAGCTTTGTACAATGTAATGGGAAGCTGGAAACTTCTAGCCACGTTTAATTCAGAAAACATTTAAAAGGAAAAGCAATGGAGAATATAGGTGAGTCTCAATACAGCTCTCTTCTCTCTAAGATCATATTTTCTTTACTATTACCAATTTAATAAAAACAAAAACAAACTATTGTTCTTTTTTCAAATACTTCATATACTTTAATAGTTTTTCTTATCAATGAAATTTGTTTTATACAAGCTATACTGTCACACCAGAAAAAAAAAAGAAAAAAAAACGAAAAAAAAAAAAAAACTCTTGTAACTATTCTGCTTAGAATAAGCCAAAGGGACCAAGAGCAGATGTCAGAAGAACAGTTAGGAGGCTTCGTAAGTAAATAAGAAGATAGATAAAATTACAGGTAGGAAAACTGGATGTATTCTAGACAGTTTTGAAGGTAGAGCTGACAGTATTTGCTGATGGATTAAGTGTGGGTTATGAAAGCAAGAGAAAAGTTAAGAAGACACCAAAATTTTGTCCTAAATTGTGTGAAACAGGGAGTATCTATTTACCATGATAACAAAATTGTGAAAGAAGCAAATTAAAAGAAAACTCTGAGGAACTGAGTTTTATTCATTTTCTACTTTAAAATTTGAGTTCAAAGTATAGATGCTGAATAATTTAGTATATAAATCTGTACTTCAAAGAAGATATTAGGTTTAAAGTGTTACAAAATACATGTTAAATTATACATATAAATACATTTTCATCCTGTAATTCATTCCCATAACATAAATAAGATCTTCAACCTATCAATTTTGGAAGCCATTTAACACAGATATCTCTAGAGATGTACTGTTTCACAACATATCTTGATTATTCCTACCTTCAGCTGACAATTTTACTCTGCTACTAAGGGCTATTTTCTGACTTACTCTAAGAAACAAAGTTGAAAACACACCTTGGTTTATTCTGATTCTTGGCGTTAGTAGATAAGCCATTATTGATAAGATGGCACAATGTCTCTTCAAGTATCACAGTAAACTTTGCATAATTCTAATAAAATAATTTTGTGACATTTCAGAAAATCAGAAGGGCCTAATGTTAGCCTGTGTGTACTTTAACTATATTATTTGACTAGAGAATCTTTTCAGAAATATATGGTTTTTTTTCTTTTTTTGTGTGTGTGAGACAGAGTTTTGATCTTGTCGCCCAGGCTGGAGTGCAATGGTGCAATCTTGGCTCACCACAACCTGCGCCTCCAAGGTTCCAGCGATTCTCCTGCCTCAGCCTCCTGAGTAGCTGGGAGTACAGGCATGCGCCACCACGCCCGGCTAATTCTGTATTTTAGTAGAGATGGGGTTTCTCTGTGTTGTTCAGGCTGGTCTTAAACTCCCGACCCCAGGTGATCCGCCAGCCTTGGCATCCCAAAGTGCTGGGATTATAGGCGTGAGCTACCATGCCCAGCCTTTATATAGGTTTTAAGTGATACTTATTTTGCTTGTTAGTCTCTCAGGACAGTATGTGCCCAATTATTTGCTATAGAAATTGAAAAGATATTTTAATTTTGATGAAGCTTTCCTTTATCCAAGAAAAAATACCATAATTTTTTATATTTAAAATGTTATGTATAATGTGTTACCTTGTAAGAATATAAATTTTGATAGAGAATTTAATAATTAAATTAAGCGATTAACTCTAGCGTTTATTCCAGAAGACTCTATTTTTTTAAAAAAGCATTAAGATGTGAAAATGTAACAGTATAGCCAGAAATAAAATTATGTATTACTCATAGGTGTTCTAGTTTCCATCAATTTTTTTATACAATTCAACACATTTTATTATTTTATATATAAAACATTGACTTAAAAGTTTCACATTTTATTTGTTTATCTCAAGACAATGAACTTCCAAAGGAAAAAAAAATAACCAAAGAGT
>NW_016810178.1:2282395-2383296 GCF_001698545.2 Rhinopithecus bieti
AAAAAAAAAAAAAAAGAAAAAAAAAAAACGAAAAAAAAAAAAAAAACTCTTGTAACTATTCTGCTTAGAATAAGCCAAAGGGACCAAGAGCAGATGTCAGAAGAACAGTTAGGAGGCTTCGTAAGTAAATAAGAAGATAGATAAAATTACAGGTAGGAAAACTGGATGTATTCTAGACAGTTTTGAAGGTAGAGCTGACAGTATTTGCTGATGGATTAAGTGTGGGTTATGAAAGCAAGAGAAAAGTTAAGAAGACACCAAAATTTTTGTCCTAAATTGTGTGAAACAGGGAGTATCTATTTACCATGATAACAAAATTGTGAAAGAAGCAAATTAAAAGAAAACTCTGAGGAACTGAGTTTTATTCATTTTCTACTTTAAAATTTGAGTTCAAAGTATAGATGCTGAATAATTTAGTATATAAATCTGTACTTCAAAGAAGATATTAGGTTTAAAGTGTTACAAAATACATGTTAAATTATACATATAAATACATTTTCATCCTGTAATTCATTCCCATAACATAAATAAGATCTTCAACCTATCAATTTTGGAAGCCATTTAACACAGATATCTCTAGAGATGTACTGTTTCACAACATATCTTGATTATTCCTACCTTCAGCTGACAATTTTTACTCTGCTACTAAGGGCTATTTTCTGACTTACTCTAAGAAACAAAGTTGAAAACACACCTTGGTTTATTCTGATTCTTGGCGTTAGTAGATAAGCCATTATTGATAAGATGGCACAATGTCTCTTCAAGTATCACAGTAAACTTTGCATAATTCTAATAAAATAATTTTTGTGACATTTCAGAAAATCAGAAGGGCCTAATGTTAGCCTGTGTGTACTTTAACTATATTATTTGACTAGAGAATCTTTTTCAGAAATATATGGTTTTTTTTCTTTTTTTGTGTGTGTGAGACAGAGTTTTGATCTTGTCGCCCAGGCTGGAGTGCAATGGTGCAATCTTGGCTCACCACAACCTGCGCCTCCAAGGTTCCAGCGATTCTCCTGCCTCAGCCTCCTGAGTAGCTGGGAGTACAGGCATGCGCCACCACGCCCGGCTAATTCTGTATTTTTAGTAGAGATGGGGGTTTCTCTGTGTTGTTCAGGCTGGTCTTAAACTCCCGACCCCAGGTGATCCGCCCGCCTTGGCATCCCAAAGTGCTGGGATTATAGGCGTGAGCTACCATGCCCAGCCTTTATATAGGTTTTTAAGTGATACTTATTTTGCTTGTTAGTCTCTCAGGACAGTATGTGCCCAATTATTTGCTATAGAAATTGAAAAGATATTTTAATTTTTGATGAAGCTTTCCTTTATCCAAGAAAAAATACCATAATTTTTTATATTTAAAATGTTATGTATAATGTGTTACCTTGTAAGAATATAAATTTTGATAGAGAATTTAATAATTAAATTAAGCGATTAACTCTAGCGTTTATTCCAGAAGACTCTATTTTTTTAAAAAAGCATTAAGATGTGAAAATGTAACAGTATAGCCAGAAATAAAAATTATGTATTACTCATAGGTGTTCTAGTTTCCATCAATTTTTTTATACAATTCAACACATTTTTATTATTTTATATATAAAACATTGACTTAAAAGTTTCACATTTTATTTGTTTATCTCAAGACAATGAACTTCCAAAGGAAAAAAAAATAACCAAAGAGTTCAATATCAGTTTTTCCTGCCAAATTAAAATACATTTTCTGCTGGGAGCTAATTTTTGAAAAGTATTATTACACTATTATAGAAATACATAAACTTCTCGCATTATTCAGCAAAGTTTTGGACCATGGACACTAATTCCACTGACAACTGAATTATTTTTATAATAATAATAACAATCTTAAAACAAATTTTAGGAAGCTCTGAGCAACTCTAATAACAAGAAGATTAAGATATAGGCATACTGTAAATATTTAAAGGTGTTTTATCATGGTAGGAAACATATGATCAGATATTATTTACTCTGTGTCTTCTTTTTCACTTCCAAACCACCACTGGCTTGAGTGTTCCTAAGGGTAATTTTGTTTTGGTCTCTGTCTCTCTTGACCCTCTGAAATTTGTACATGCACAAATTCTGTACTTTACCCAGCCCAACGCTGCTAAACACTGAAAGACCAAATTTCAAATACAATCAAGGTAAAAGTATACTTTATATTAACATTTAGGGGACACTTTATTTTTATGCCTATGTTTTATTTCTGCCCTTTGGTCTCTTCTCTTCTCCATAACTGCGCTTGACTTTGCTTCCCTAATTTGGTATCCCATGGACCCTTTTTGACAGAGACATATGCTATGTTACTACCCCAAAACACAGGCAGGGAAATAGTGAGGGACAAGAAAGGGGATAATAGAATTGGTCAGCAGAATGCAAGCTGTTTTCTACTTTCATATTAACTTCCATTGGACATTTAACTTTTATTTTATTTTAATGTCTTTGCAGAACTTTTCAATAATATTTTTAATATTATTGATATTTCATTCTCATCTTTTCTCTTTTGGAGTAATACAACAATGCCTTAACTGGCTCTATTCTGCCCGACCCCATGGGCAGTCAGACCTTATGGTTATCTTCCCTTGTTCCCTGAAAATCACTGTTATTCTATTCTTTTTCAAGGTGCACTGATTTCATATTGTTCAAACACACGTTTTACAATCTATTTGTACAATAGTGGTCCTGAGGTGACGTACATTCTCAGTTTATGAAGATAACGGGATTAAGAGATTAAAGTAAAGACAGGCATAAGAAATTATAAGAGTATTACTAGGGAAGTGATAAATGTTCATGAAAACTCCACAATTTATGTTCAGAGATTGCAGTAAAGACAGGCATAAGAAATTATAAAAGTACTAATTTTTGGAACTGATAAATGTCTATTAAATATTCACAATTTATGTTCTTCTGCCATGGCTTCAGCCGGTCCCTAAGTTCAGAGTCCCTGACTTCCCGCAACACTCCCTCAATACTCATTTCTCCACGTGCCCTTGGAGGCTATATGGTTGAAATATGTTAGCAGGATAGGATGGAAGAGACATGGGTAAATACATGAGCAGGGAGCAGAGACCCCTTTATCTACAATATTAGACAATTATGTAAGAAAAGAATAATTATTTCATTTTATGAAACCACCAATATCAAGAAGTTTGTTTCTGCATTTATCACACTTTGACTAATAAAGACAGTAATACTTTCAAGCACTATTGGCTTAGTGGCCATATGGTCATATGGTGAGCATTAAAGGGACATATATCATACCAGATACAGAACAATATGTTTTATTCAGTAGTAAATTGGTAAAACCATTGATCATGATAATTTGGAAGGCAAATCCTGAGTTTTCTGAAGCAAAAGCTCTAGGAAAGTGGTTTAAAAGAACCCCTATGTAGTTTTAGCAAATATTGGTTACATTTGGCAAGAAAGTGCAAGAAAAATATAAGTTTAGTAAAAAATTCAGTGGTTTTGAGGAAGAAAGAAAAAGGAATTGATAGCATTCAGAAATACAGGGTCTTGAAGGACTGGAAAAGTTGCTTGCTTTTAGACAAATTTTAAGAAAAATGAGATTGAAAAAACCTTTAGTGAGGAAAGCTCATTAAGTCTCAACATTTGAAAAAAGGTCATGTTAGAGATGCAGATTTCCCATTCTAGCCAGATAGCCTAAAGATAATCCTTATTTTCCTGAAAGAGAGACACAAAGCACTAATCTGAGAAATACTTGGTTAGGTCAATGGAGCCCTAGAGAAAAGATTTCTCATTAGAAGAATTTTACATTGGACAGAAATGGCCATTGTTAGGAAATCTGCCATGTCTTGGCATTGTTTGAGAGGAGCTTAGGACTGTGGCCTCCAAGGGAAAATTGAAATGGATCCTAAAATTGGTGCAGCTGGAGGCTGTCAGCCAACTACTAAGCAGGTTTTCTTTCGAAGGTAGATCAGGTCACAGTAGCACACGTGAATGGTTGCCACAGGGTAGATGACTTTTCTTTTTATCAAGCATCATAAAATCTAAGATGCCAGTTATTGTAATTGTGCCATTACTTTATGTAATATTAAAGTTTTAAAACACAGCCAAAATTATATGACATGTTGCTTTATTATTATTTAAATTTCTCATTCAAATACTTCACATTCACAGTCCTTTAATCACTTTTTGCAGAGTTTTCAGTGTTAGTATTTTTGCACAAAATGTCATCTTTTGTGCCTTCAAGAATGAACAATGCATATTTTGTTTTATTCACCCATATCCAGAATACATAGGTCTGGAAAACAAAAAATAGGTGTTGAGAGATGTCTCTCATTATTGTACTTCATGACTCACTTAGAATTTTTTATTTTTCTTTAGGATTTGTTTATTTTTTGTTGTGTTTTACTTGCTTGTTTTCTATGCCTGTAATGCTGAACTATGGTGATTTATAGATCTTAATACCCAAAGGAGAACTGCCCATAGTAGAGGACATACAAATGGGTTCACTAAGTTGGAAGTTGAGCTCATTATTTGACCTTTCAGTATTTCTCATTTCACTGAACAAACAGGCAAGCACAAGCCTGATGTGTAGCCTGGGATGCATAATTGAATGAAAAATTGGGTTTTACTCTGCCATGTCAGCATGTGCGGAGCCTGAGGAAATCCTCTGAAACACCTTTTAATACTGTGGTATACAGTGGTAAAAGATCATAGATTGTTCCAAAAGGCTAATACAGGTGAGATCAGCAAGTACTCTCAAAATCCTGAGAAATGAAGATTTGGATCACTCCATTAGATGAAGAGACCCGATCACATGAGCTGCTGGAAGAAGGTAAAATATATGTGTAAAAGGGGAAGAAAATTGTACAGAAAAACTATCAGGTTGTGGCTAGGTAGAACAAGGACTGTAATAGATACTACATTTTTCCTTATTCTAGGTATTTATAATAATTTTCATGTTTATTCATTGATTTTCCTCTACAATTTTATATAGGATGGGTTGGAGGTGGTCATATATACAATTATTTAACATATGACAAGCTACCAAGATGATACAGTAAACCAAAGGAAAATTATCTCCCAGAGATGGACACAAGAAAAACAAAACTTTAGAATTCTGCTTCTGGATTTTCATGGATACGCAGATGGCTGTATTAGGATAAGTGAAAACATGTTACTATTATTGCTATTTCAAAGTTAGATATGCGAAATCAGGTGCGTGTGTGTGTATGAGTAGCCAAACCATGGACTCTACAGTTGCCGTTAGTTCAAGAGATGTTCATTTAAAACTCTTTTTCTAACTTGTCATCCTACGCTATAGAGCCTGGAAATCTAACACAATATTTTCTAAACTTTCTTGCAATAAAGTCTTATATATGATAAAGTCCTCCAAAGATAGATACCTGTGTGATTTGGAGACAGATGTGAGATGTATAAAGTGGCAGCTGTACACTTCTCACTAAAACATGCCTGTCATTTTACTGCCTCCACTGAGCTTCCTCAGTCCCTGCCTTCATTCTGTGTTAAGTGTTGTAAGCTAGACTTTGGGCAGCTATAATTTCACACCCATCAAAGTACTTACACTTTACTGTACTCTTCCTACTAAAAATAATGGTGGTACTAAACATGTATTCAGCTCTTCATATCCATAAATATTCATCTAAGTGCTTCATATGCATTATGACATTTTATAGTGCTTCAAACAGATCTATGAAGCTGGGTTTATATTGCAATTATTAACATCAATTTCCATGTTATTAATCTGGAAAGAGGTCTGCTAGCTTCAGACCTGTTTGAGGGTAAGGATTGTAACTGCTATCATAATTTACAGCTTCTAGTGATATGAAAGACTATTTGGAACCTCTGAGGTTGTCAATGAACATTTATTGAATGAATTCATAGCTGGGTAATATTTCTTCCCTCTAAGACAAGGGCTATCTTAAGGGTAGGAATGAATAATCTCAATATTGCTATGCACAATTACATGGGAGTTGGGAAAACTGAATGTATCATATTATACATGTTATGTAAACTCCAATATGACTGGGATAGATATTTAACAGATTAAAAAAAAGTACTGCTGCACAATACATTTAAGTGGGAGAAAAATTATAGATAATTTTCCTTTAGTTTACTATATCATCATGATAGCTTGTCATATGTTAAATAATTGTATATATGACCACCTCCAACCCATCCTATATAAAATTGTAGAGAAAACTCATACAAATAGAATCAACCCTTGGTGGAGAAAACTATATTACTATGAATAAGAAAAAAGGACAAATGTAAAACTATTCTAACTCTTAAAATATTTAAAAACCCAATTTAAATTATGACTGTTCTATGAAGTAATTTTGGGTAGTGTGACAGAATTTATTTTCTACAAGTAACATAAACACCTTGAAAAACTTGATATAATAATTACATATAAATTTTTACAGCTTTTTTCACGATTACTTCATTGTGTTTAATTTTTTTTGTTAATTTGTGAAAGATATTTCAAATTTTCTAGATTCAGTTAACTAAGAAAAAATCAATATAAGTGACAGTTAAAGAAATCAATGTGTATACAAGTGAATATTTTTGAAAATTAAATAGTTACATATCTAAATATAATTATTTCTATTCAAATGAAGTATGTGTGTATATAATTATACCTTGAATATCACCATGGAACTCATTCGAAGTGTCACTAATGATGCTGGAAATACTTCCTAGTAGTGAGAAAAGTCATCACATTACAAAAAAAGTTGAATTTCTTGATAGGCACTGAAGATTGAGGTCTGCAGCTGTGGTTGTCTACTGTTTTAGACAGAGGATTCTTCTTGTGAATAGATGACATAAACTTAACAGTATTGATAAATAAAGTACAGTACTCTAAGTGTGTTTTCTCTTCTTATGATTTTCTTAATAACATTTTCTTTTCTGTAGCTTGCTTTACTGTAATAATACAATATATAATGCATATAACATACAAAATATATGTTGATGAACTGTTTATGTTAACTGTAAGGCCACCTATTAGTAAAGTTTTAGGGGAGTCAAAGCTATCCATGTATTTTTGACTATGTGGGAGGGTCAATGCCCCAACTACCACATTATTCAATGGTGAACTGTAATTGAAAGATGCATTTTCTTCAAAAAGAACAGGAAATCTATTTATGAGGTAATGAGAACTGACTTGATAGATTAAATGTCAAGAGAAGATACTGGTGTGAATTGTTTTTGGATCAGGTCACTGTGATAAAAGTGCAAGGAAAAGTTAGTTGTGGGGGCATGGCATGACACTTTCCGGGCATGACATAGAGATTAGCTTAAACTAAGCTGTTACTGGCAGAGAAATGGAATAGTGGCAAATGTTATAATTTCGCAGGTACAATAGACACAACTTGCAGATACTGTTACAGATAAAAGGGTTTCAAGAAAGAGATGTCAAATATGACTTTTGGGTTCCATATCTTTACAGAGGCTCAATCTACTCATTGCATGACTTCTACTTGTCCTTCAATTTCAATTCAAATTGCACTTTCTCAAAAAACTAATCCAACCTATTTAACCTCACATAGCCCATATATTTAATAAACATGCACACACATACACACTTACACACACACATTTTCTGTATTAAGCAACAAGAAATAAAGGGAATGGTTAAAGAAACACGTTCCCAGGGTATATTTGAGAAAATTTATTCCCCATAGCAATTCAGAAAACCAAAATATTCTTAAAATGTGAGAATTTGGGGAGAATATAGGAGGATCTGAATATAAATCAGTAAATGGAATAAAAATTACAGTGCTAAGACTTCTGAACAGATTAAAATTTAGTGGGACCAGGTTGTCAAAACTTTAAGGTGAAACAGAGGAACAATTGGCTATAGATCTCCTCCGATATCATAGAAAAGAGACAGGTATGTTTCTAAGGTCTAAATTGAAGATGAACTTAAAGGTACATAAGGTACACCATGTTATCTCTTTTCCTTTTATTTTTTAATTGATTGAGATATCATTAATATAAAATAAAATTCACTCTTTTAATAATATAGTTCTATAATTTTAACTTCTTTCCCCAAGGATCTGCTGGTTCCTATTGTTTGGTCTATGATAGAATGAAGTATACATAGAATCAACCCATATGCAACATTTTAGTCTTTCTCTTATCACTTAGCATAATGGAATTGAAATTTGTGTTAGGCTGAAACATGGACCCAAAGATATCCAGTCGGTATTAGTCTGTTTTCACACTGTGGTAAAGAACTGTCTGAGAACTGGGTAATCTATGAAGAAAAGAGGTTTAATTAGTTCACAGTTCTGCAGGCTTAACAGGAAGCATGACTGAGAGGCCTCAGGAAACCTACAATCATGAAGGAAGGTGAAGAGGAAGAAAGGATCTTCTTCACATGGTAGCAAGAGAGAGAGTGAGCGAAGCGGAAAGTCAGACACACTTTCAAATAATTGGATATTGTGAGAACTCACTATCACAAGCACAGCAAGGGGAAGTCTGCTGCTGTGATTCAAATACCTCCCACCAAACCCCTCCTCCAATACATTGGGATTACAGTTCAAGATGAGATTTGGGCGGGGACACAGAGCTAAACCATATCTCAGTCAATACCTGGGACTTGTGAATATTACCTTATACAGTAAAGTTTTTGCAGATATGGTTAAGAATTTTGAGATGAGGAGATTACCCTGTATTATCCAAACAGGTTATAAAGGCCATCATCAGTGTCTTTAAAAGAAAGAAACAAATAAAAGTTATACACACAGACAAGAGGAGGAAGTAGACATTGCAGTGATACAATCAAAGAATGCTAGCAACCGCCAGAAGTTAAAGAGGCAAGGAACTGGGTTCTCTCCTAGAGCCTCTGGAGGGAATATGGTCCAGCTGACACTTTAATTTTAGCTCAATAAAACTGATTTTGTACTTCTGGTCTCCTCTCCTGATACATGAGAGTATAAATGTATGTTGCTATAAACCCCCACATGTGATAATTTGTAATAGCAGTCATAAGAAACTAAAATTCTATGAGTTTCTTCCATGATGCTGCATGCTTAATAGTTTATTCCTTTTTAATGGTGGAGAAGTATTTCAATGCTTGATGTGTATGATTTATTTATCCATAAACCAGTGGGTGAACATTTAGATAGATTCTAGTCTTAGAAAGTTATTATTAAAAGCTGCTATAAATATTAACACACAGGCATATACATAAACGTATATTTTAATATCTTTTGAGTTGTTACCTAGGAGTGGGATTCCTGGGTCATAGGTGGCATATATGGGTTATATATGGTAAATATATGCTTAAATTTATAAAAAACTACTAAACTATTTTCCAAAGTTGCCTTTTCAACAATTCTGTCCGAGTTCCAATTGTTTCTCACTCATGCCAACACTTGGTCATTTCATTATTTTTAATTAAAAAGAAAATTTAGAAGGTGTGTAGAGGTATCTCATTATAATTTTAATTTGCACTTCCAAAATGATTAATTATATTGAGCATCTTCATGTACTTATTGATGAATTTCCAACTTTTAATTTTGGGGGGGACTGATTCTATTTTTGGGTAGTTTTCTAAATAATTCAAATGGATTATGAGAAATATGACAAACTTTAATTCTCATTATTTCAATGTAAGTGTAAATCTTCACAGAACTCAAATATTATGAATATATCATGAAGACCTCAGGATATTAATTCGTTTTGGGGCACACATGTAGGTTACAATCCCGAAAGCTTTGTCTAAAACATATGCCTATCTATTTATATAAAAACATCCATAGACACACACATGAAAGATTCTAAAAAAGTAGTACATTAGAAGCAAAAACATACCTGTGGTCAACAAACATACAAAACAAAGCTCAATATCATTGATCTTTAGAGAAATGCAAATCAAAACCACAATCAGATACCATCTCACATCAATCAGAGTGGCTGTTATCAAAAAGTCAAAATATACCAGATGCTGGTGAAGTTGTGGAGAAAACGGAACACTTAAATGCTGTTGTTGGGACTGTAAATTAGGTCAACCATTGTTGACAGAATATCATTGAGACAGAAATATCATTTGACCAAGCAATTTCATTACTGGGTATATATCCAGAGGAATATGAATCATTCTACCACGAAGACTTGTACACAAACATGTGAATGTTCATTGCAACACTATTTATAAAAGCAAAGATATGGAATCAACTTAAATGCCCATCAATGACAGAGTTGATTTTTTAAAAATGTGGTATATGTACGCTATGGAATACTATGCATCCATAAAAAAGAACAAGATCATGCATTTTGTGGGAACATAGATGGATCTGGAGGCTATTAACCTCAGTAAACTAACCCAGGCATAGAAAACAAAATACTGAATATTCTTACTTATAAGCGGGAGCTAAATGACAAGAACACATGGACACATGGAGGGAAACAACAGACACTGGGATCTACTCAAGGATGGAGGGTGAGAGGAAGAAGAGGAGCAGAAAAGATAGCTATTGAGTACTGGGTATAATGCCTGGGTGATGAAATAATCTGTACAACAAACCTCCATGACTCAAGCTCAAGTTCACCTATGTAACAAAAATTTGTACGTACCCTGAACTTAAAATTAAAAGAAAAAGGGATACCATACACATTAGCAAAATAAAATGTTTTAACTTAAAAAAAAATAAAACACATTACCAGAACTTTTTTTTTTTACCTCAATTTCTTAACACTGTCAATACTCACTCTACTCAAGTTATCAAGACTGGAACCTATATAAGATTATTAGTTTAAGAGTTTAATTCTATGCTTTTAATAGATGTTGTTTATTTTTCATTTATTTTCATATCCATCATGAATGTAGTCATTTTATATTTACTTTCAAATCCATCCTTTGCTGTGCTGTATCCTAGCCATTGATACATCATCACAGTAAAAAAGAAAAACAGTTCTTAACCTATCAATATTATCAGGTATTGTTTGCATGCACTTATTAATTCTGAGATCTACAACAAAGTATTATCAAATCTATGGAAAATGCTTTAGTGCTTTACACTTAGATAAATGCTAAAGTACTTTACAATTAAAGCATTTTAGTATTTTTCTGTTTGACATTAATTCACATATTACTGCCTTTCAATGACTATCTTCTGTGTTTCTTTACATTCTTCAGAATGTAAAGAATTTTGGGGGTTCCTGAGGGATCTTCTATTGAGGTTTCAGGATTTTCCCATACCTCAGAAAGGGGCCTCATATAAGTAAATCTTATATGATCTAACACAATGTCTCTTATTTTTGTCTTTTTAAGTTTTGAACAAAACTACTTCATTATTGCTTTCATTAAAACTTTATCCTGAAATATCTGTCAGACCATAATGTTAACAATACAAAAATATATTAATATTAGGGAAGATATCCACAAAGTAAAAAAATGAGTGGCTATTATTCATGTTTAGGACATGTAAAAATATGAGTCAACTACAACAAATTATATGAAAGATTACAGAAGGTAGGCAGACAGATAGCTAGATAGATGAATATTCATTCTGTGATGTGAAATAAATATGCTAAAATAAAGTAATAAACCCATCTTTGGAAAAACAAGTAATTTCTCTTACTTAAAATACATTAATGGAGTATTATTCCATTTGAAACTCAGGAGCACAACTAAAATTCTCTTTATCTCATCAAACAATTGAAAGTTGTGATAATAGTAAAGAGTGACTCAAAGTCTTTGATAGAGTATTAATTATTATACATTATTTGAAGTCACATGTGGAAAATATCATACTTTGTTTAAAGCAAAAGTTGATTTGTTTCAGATATTAAGGAAAAGAAATGATTAGCAATTGGAATAATAATAATGTGGAACATAGGCAAAATATTAAAACATTCATACTAAGAAGCAATTGGAGATCCAGAAGCTTATCTGAATGATCGAGATCAATATGTGTATAAAGCATGTAATGCTAATGTTATTTCATCACATTTTATCAAAAGTTTTCCTATATTAATTTCTCTTCCCTCAAGCTACACTTCTAATTTTTTCCCTTCTCTACTAAACTTCTTGAAAGGCAATATAGGAGTCAGAAGTGTAAATTTCAGAATCTTGGAAAATTAGGTGTAAATTTTAGTTCCACTGTTCAATTTCTTGCTACCTTGGCGAGTAACTTAATCTGTCTTTTCTTAATTTACTTATCTATAAACAGTGATAATAGTACCTTGATTATAAAATTAAGAAGAATAACTCATTTCTGATAATGTCATATTTCAGCATTAGCTTTATTTATTTGGGGAAGTAGGTGTTGGCATATGGGTAATAATGTTAGATAAACCATGAGAAATGTTCTGTTAGATTCTGCTGTGTGTTATTATAGGGCTATCCGAGATGAAGCTACAGCTAAAGATCTTGTATGATATAGACCCTCTGGCTTCATAGGGATTTTCCATTAATAAAATGAAGTTATGAATATTAATAGTATTAATAGAATGCCACCAACATTTTGCACTGTAAATAGTATCAAGATGTTTTTGTTTTAACTATGGCTCTATTGCTGTTAGTGGTTGGAGTAGGGACCTACATCTAGAAAATTATTATAGATTTACAACTTTTAAATCCCTCTTGTTATTTCACGAAATGTCCTAAAAGTATACTATAAATTCCACTAAGTCAGAGACTGTTATTTCATTCACCATTGCCATTGCATCTCTATTTCTTAGCACTGTGTATGGCTGCTGATAGGTATTGTCATTCTGCTTCATATCTGAAAAATGGTTTTGCCAGATGAAAGATTCTTAGTTAATTGTTGTTTTCTTGATGTATTTTGATTGTCATGCACTGCCTTCTGGCCTCCATTACTTCTGATTAAAATCAGCTATTAATCTTATTGGGGTTTTATTCTACATAAATATTTTTATTTTGTTCCTTTAAAAGCTTATTTGTCTTCAAATATTTTTATTATATGTCTTGCTGTGGCTTTCTGTGTGATTATTCTATATGGATTTTGTTGATATTCTTGGATGTGTAAATTAATGATTTTTTTTTGTAAATTCAGGGAGGTTTCAGACAATATTTGAGTATTTTTTCTGCACTCTTGTATTTCTTCTCTTCTTCTGGTACTCCCATTAAGCATACGTTTGTGGACTTGGTGGTGTTACCCATTTCTCTGAGGCATTGTTTATTTTGGTTTATTCTTCCTTTTCTCTGTACTTTGCACTCTATGACCTGTAATAATCTATCCTTAAGCTTGCACTTTATTTCTTCAGCAGTTCCAAAATAGAATATGTGCCCCCAAACAATAAAACACTGTTGAGTCTTCTAGTACAATTTTTCATTTCAGCTATAGTATTTTTTAACTAAAGAATATCTATTTGATTTTGATGTCTATCTTTTATTGCTATCCTCTATTTGCAAAAAACACAAAATGACAATGGACTTTAGGTATGGTTTATTAGACTGAGAACTGAATTAAAGTCTTAAATAAGTAACCAAATTGGTCAGCTAGAAATATTAGGTCTATATATTTAAATCATTAAAAGATTTAAAAGATTTAAAATATATCTAAAAATACAAATAATTCAAGGATTATTCCTTAAATGTATGCACAGAGGTTAAGTTGTTTTAGGTTACATTATCGAATCAGTAAAATTATCATGAGCCAAACTGCCGAGAAACAATTCTGTATCTCTGAACACAATTACCTGTGTGAGCTTCGGAATCAGAATTTTATTTAGCCTTTTAAGTGCTTCAATTTTCTTACTGGTAAATTAAGGAGAATAATATTTGCTATTACTTAGTATAGTTATGAAAACTAAATAAGTTAATCTTTTAAAAGCCTTATCATTCTGGCATAAAGTAAGGCCTTAACAAGTACTAGTTACTACTGAGTTAGTTTGAGCTGGTTAATAGTTCATTTGTTTAACATAATTCAAATTTTGCTTGTTTGCTTGTTTGTCTTTTCATTTGTTCCATTTCAGGGTCATTTTTCTTTGAAAGTTATATTCCTTTTTTTTAACAGTATATCAAATTTTTTATATGTATGGCCAGTGGAAAAATGACTGCTTATATTTCAAATTTTGTAATTATGGGCAGTATTTTTCATTTTCAATATAATTATGTCATGTTATTTTCCTTTCGTCTTCCTTCATGTCTTAATTAAGACATAGGTAATTCCCCCAAAATATCTGTAACAGAAGATAGCTGAGCTTACTTACTATAAATCCTTCATTCTATAGCCACAGGCTAGAAAAGGGAAAAAGAAAAAGCACCCACAACATGCTTTTCCCAAAGTCATGGGCCCCCAGTAATTAGCAAGGAAGAATAATACGTTGAGAATTGTTTATATCAGAGGATTTTATTTTCCTCTATGTAAAGACAAAAACATAAATCCTCGATACCTCGTTGTTAAATGTGTTTCTCAGTGATTTGTGGCCCACTGGCATCTGAATCAGAATCACGAGGAAGCTTATAAAAATGCTGATTCCAAGTTCTCAAAATCATACTATTCAATCATAATACCTTGAAGCAGGTTGGTAATTATTATTTTCAAAAGCAGGCAAAGTACTCCTAAAACCATGCTTAAGAAATAACTCCTAGAACTAGAACTATTTTTTCCTCTATGTGAATTATTTTATTTATTTATTTATTTAGAGACAGGGTCTCCTCCGTCACCCAGGCTGGAGTGCAGTAGCAAGATCTCAGCTCACCACGACCTCTGCCTCCCGAGTTCCACTTTAAGCTATTCTCTTGCCACAGCCTCCCAAGTACCTGGTATTACAGGCGTGTGCTACTACAGTAGTCCAGCTAATTTTTTTTCTAGAGACGTGATTTTACTATGTTGGTCAGGCCGGTCTCGAACTCCTGGCCTCAAGTGATCCACCTACTTCACCTTTCCAAAGTGCTGAGATTGAGCCACCACACCCAGACATCTGTAGGAATTTAATAAACTGCTAAGGCTACACATAGTTAAAGGTTGTAAACATAATGGAAACTTCAGTTAGCTGCACCTATTTCTTTGAAATGTAAAAATTGAGAACTAATTTTAATGTACTCATTAAATGGCATTATTCATTTTGTATTTCTTTTCATTAAAAGAAAACCTCCATAGAATTGAGATATTAACACTTAAAAAGTACAAAATGGTGTAATGTAACTCAGAGAAGCAGCATTCATCAGACTAAGAAATTATCAAATTAGTTATTAAAATTTAGAAAAGGAGAAAACGTTATCATTGACCTCAATTATTATTACAGTATTTTATATACTGTAAGTAATTATTACAAAATTAAAGACTCAGGAATAAATGCTTAATTTATGTTAATGATATGCAAATTTATACTAACACAACAATGATTTTATATAACACTGATAAAGGATTGTTATTATATAATTTGCTATTTTCCACTTAAGTTTTGTTCTTGGAAAATATCTTTTATTTTCAAAGTTTCTGTAAATTTCAGCAGTGTCTGTAGGTTATTGTAAGGGAAATACATGATTTTAAGGCAAATATAAAATTATATTTTAGGCATGTTAAAGTCAGCAGATTTTCATAGTGCTAAAGTAGCATCTGCACCTATGAAACATTTTTCTCTAGGGGATCCATTTTCTGGTTGGGGGTTAACGACCTTTGTTATTCAGTCCTTTGAAATCCATGAAATATGTAAAGTTACATAAGGTTACAGAGTTTGTCTACTTATTTTCCTAGGGAATGAAAATAGAGAATAAAAACCTAAAAGTCAGTTTTAACTTATTCTACAAAGGGAATAAGAAATAGATGATGTGTAAGCAAAGGTGCCATGATGGTTAGGAAGAATGCGGAAATATTGCTTGCAAGGACATAATGAGCTACAACACATGTGTTCATATGGACCACTGATTTAATTAACATCAAGTTAGTCATTAATGAGTTTATAGATAATACCCTAAATTTATTTATTAATCAATTGCTTATTAAACTATTGCTACGTTTTAGTCACTATTATAGGTATTACAGATAGAATGGGAAAAAATGAGAGGAAATGTAGTTAGAAGGATAACAGGGAGTGGTGCAAAATTTATCATATAGGAACTTGTAGACAATTGTAAGGACTAGTTTTATTCTGGGTTAAATGAGTAGCCACTGGAAGATTTGAGCAGAAGACAAGTATTTAACTTTTAGGGGAAATGATTGACAACTAAATTGAAAATAAACTATAATAGTAACAAGAGTGCAGACAATAAGAATCATCAGAAAATTATACTAATAATATCAATAAATTGTAACAATAACTCAGATAAGAAATTACAGTGACCTGCACCACATGGAATCAGTAGAATTAAAGAGAAAGAGAAAGACTGATGGTTTACTGACATATTTAATGAGGACTATGAGACAGAAAAGAGTCAAACATGACTCCACGGGTTTGGGCCAACACAGCTGGAAGTATAAAGTTGCCAACATCTTAAATGGATATAAATGTTGGTGGGCTTGAATGGTGAAGATTAAGAATTTAGTTTAGGTTGTACTGATTTTGAAAATATTTTGGACATCGAAGTACAGTATTAAATAGATATATGTACGAGTCTGAAGTTTATAAAACAGATTTAGGCTGGAGATATAAATTTGGAAGTAACCTATAAATACAGTGTTTAAAATCAATATTCTGCTTAGAATCACTTAGGGAGTGAGTGTAGATAGATAAAAGAAGTTTAAGAATTTCAGATAAAAGAGGAAACAAAATGTTTGTGGTGTGCTGGAAAATAGTGAAGAAAACTTTTCCTGCTGAAAGAAGCAATCAATTTTGTAAAGTAATGAGGAAACAGGACAAAGCTGACATTGATGACCTTTATATTAAAAATATTAATTTCTTCAAGTTTCTGACAAAACATTTTTTCCGTCCTTGTTATTGATGTTTTTATGTGATGTTATTTCATCTTCATTTTTGTAATTAATTTAATGAAAGATGAGAGTGGATGCTAACTAATTACCACTGTTCAGAATGTAATAGACTTTTAAATCATTTGTATTGCCAGCTCTCTATCCATAATGTTTAGGGTTAAATTATTGAAAAATGAAGGAGTAGAACATGACAATTATGTAGGATGGGAAAAAAGGCACTGGAGAACAACTTAATATAATTCTTATTAGGATTTTTATCATCTGAGGATATAAACATCTAGAATATTGTACTTTCATATTTACCCATGTCTGAAGCTTAAATTGTTCTTTCGTTGTTTAGCAAATGTTCATCTTCATATGTTATTTGTGTATTTTCTCAAGATAATGCTAAAAGAATATTAGAATAATCCTCAGGACTCTTTGTTGTTTGCTTTTTAATGAAAACTGGTCAAGATAAAATTTAAAAAAATGTTAAACTTTAAATGTTAACATTTTTGATTTCTATGGTTATATTCGGCTTTCCCTCCAAAATCAATGATGTCATCGGTTAACCAAGGGTTAATATACTTTACACATTACTTGTCTCAGAAGACAATAACCCAAATAAATATGATACTCTATATTTACACCTAGTTTTTGAAAACCAACACAATGATCCAAATGTAATCGAAAAGGGAGTAATAAGAAAATAGATTTATAACAAAAGAACATGTAGTTCAGGACTTAATTATATGGGAAGAAACAATACTAGAAGACAAAGAAAATGGTCAGATATTTGTGCTCATACTTAATATCTGCATCAAATAAAAGCTGATATGAATATGTAATATTATTCCCTTAAATCTCACTACTGAGATAAAAATATGTGATTTGATTTTTTAAAATAATGAATAATTTTTGTTTAGTACTAAATTATATTTAAATATAGTAATTATTATTATACAGTGTAGTATTATACATTATAATACATAAATTATATTTGTGTTAAATTATCAGGGTGGTACATACATAATTGCAGTTTTTGCGTTGTTGAAACTTGCACTTTGATGCTGGAATTCATTCTTAAATATGGCTATGTTATACATCACTTTAATATACATTTCTCACTTTATGCTTTTTTGCTAATGACATTACTTGCCGTTTATTTTATATTTATTTTAGACAATGGAAGTGATGTTAGACAAAAAGCAAATTCAAGTGATTTTCTTGTTCGAGTTCAAAATGCATCATAAAGCAGCGGAGACAACTTGCAACATCAACGCCTTTATTTGGCCCAGGAACTCCTAACGAACTACCTTTTCGTCTGACTTATGCATGGTCATATCACTAAATTTCTGTTCAGTGAAATGAGATTAGAAGTGACATGAGCACCTATTGAATCTGTAAAGGAAAGAAACATCTTCCCTTCCAATTTTCCTATTTCCTTCCTGCTAAGTGACATACAGTGCAGTGGTTTTTCAAGAAGTTTTGCAAAGGAGACAAGAGCCTTGAAGATGAGGAGAATAGTGGCGAGTCAATGGAAATTGATAACGGCCAGTTGAGAGCAATCATTGAAGCTGATTCTCTTATAACTACATGAGAAGTTGCTAAAGACCATTCACCTAATAAATTTAAAATATGTTAAACATAATTTTTCTTAATTTACTTCTTAGTTGCAATACTAGAATATTTGGTGGTAAAATGTGCCCCTCAAATACTTATTCATAAAATAAAGTTAAATTCTGTGCTCAGGTAATTATGAACTACATCAATTTCACTTGTAAAATTTATGTAGAAAAAAATGACCATTTTATAAAATACGTTTAGACCGTCCAGTTTTTTTCTAGGAAGTCTACCTTTTCAAGACAAATCCAGTGACCACAGAGAATAATAAATAAGATATTCCCCTCAATAAAGCAACCCCAGAGGCTTTCAAGGAAATTATCCCATTACCAGGACAGGAAATTTTACCATTTGCCCAGAATGATTTGGTAATTGCTGCAGACCAGTGATTTATATGTCTTCCCTATTCATTCTTTTTTTCTGAAATAGTCTTTTAAGTAGATTTACCTTGGTTTTACTTCACCTTGTTTTTGAGTTGAAAAATTAGTATCATTCTTTAAGTTTATAGATCACTGAATTTGACAGAGAAAATTATCATGAACACTGAGCTGGTTTCAATAATTGGATGGGATTTAGTGTTTTCCACGATGGAGAGAGGGTAATATTGCTATGTAGGAAACAGGGTATTCCTAGATATTTGGGTGACCAGAGGGGAGGACTTAAGCAGAGATGTCAGTTTTTTTCCCAATACTATCTCTTTCCTTCCTCCTTGAATAATGAACGCCATGAGGTTTTGTTGGCTATATGGCAATTGAGTTAAAAACTGCATCTCCCAGTCCCTTTTTGTTTGACTTATGCATAGCCATGTTACTAAATTTCTGTTCAATGAAATGAGGTTAGAAGTGATATGGGCACCTATTGAGTCTGTATAGGGAAGAAACGTCTTCCCTTTCAATTTCCCTCTTTCCTCCCTGCTAAATGAAACGCAGGGTGAGATGCTGGATCAAGCAAAATAGAGGCAATTCAAAAGCCAGATTTGAAGATGATAAAGAAAGAAGAGGAGCCTGTATTTTGAACATCCCAAAGCTGTCATAACTATCCTGGAATACCTATACTCAATCTATTATGTGGAAGAAATCTCAATTCTCTTGTTTAAATCACCATGATTTTTAAATTTTGTTTTAGAAATAAAACTTGTTTTACCCCCAACTGATACAACCTGCTAAGGTTGTTTAAAGATTAAAAGATCGGCCTGGCGCGGTGGCTCACGTCTGTAATCCCAGCACTTTGGGAGAACGAGGCGGGAGGATCACGAGGTCAGAAGATCGAGACCATCCTGGCTAACGCGGTGAAACCCCGTCTCTACCAAAAATACGAAAAATTAGCTGGGTGTGGTGGCGGACGCCTGTAGTCCCAGCTACGTGGGAGGCTGAGGCAGGAGAATGGCGTGAACCCGGTAGGCGGAGCTTGCAGTGAGCCGAGATTGTGCCACTGCACTCCAGTGAGCCACGATTTTGCCACTGCACTCCAGAGTGAAACTCCGTCTCAAAAAAAAAAAAAAAAAAAAGAGAGAGAGAGAGAGAAAAAGATTACAAGATCATACAGACCTCTAAGAACAGTATCAAACAAAAAATAGATTCTCAGTAAAATATTATTTTATGTGTACTTGTAACCCAGAGATAAATGAAACACAGACACTATTTAATGGAAGTTCAGAGATAATGAGACAGAAAGAGTAAATATATTATTCTATTATCATTTGCTTTGCAGTATGGTGTTCCAAATGAGTAGAGTTTATAGGTTAAATATTTCATTTTTTCCAGTAATAACATATTCATTCACATATTCACATATTTCATTAAGGAAACTGTCATTCCATTATTTATTTCATATTCTACATTCCCCAAAACAAGGAAAAATATTAATTGAATATTATCAACAAAAAGCAAGAGATAAGGGTATAACTTCCCAACAGGCTCTCCGTGCCCACTGCCCAGACGGCCAAATGATCAAGACAGGATAATTGCAATAGAGAAAGAGTTTAATTCATGTGGAACCAGATGTGTAGGAGACTGGAGTTTTATTACTACCCAAATCAGTCTCTGAAAATTTGAGGATCAGGGTTTTTAAGGATATTTGCTGGGTAGGATAATTTGTCAAGTCAGAAGTAAGATCATATGGAGTGGAAGCGGATTTTACTTTCTGCCTTGTGTTGCTGGGTGGAATCACAGAACTGACTGAATCAGATTGCTGGTCTGAGTGGTGTCCACTGGTGCATCAGAAGGCATGGTCTGCACAATAACTCAAGCACTGATCTTATGTTTTACAGGAGTGATGCTATCCCCAGGAGCAGGTTCAGAATCATGCAGCCTACAGCTGCATGACTCCTAAATCATAATTTCTAGTCTTGTAGCTAATTTGTTAGTCCTACAAAGGCAGACTTGTCTCCAAGAAGGGGGCTTATTGCAAGAGAAGGATATCATCTTTGTTTCAAAGTGAAACTTTAAATTTCTTCTAAAGCTACTTTGTTCTACACCCAGGAATGAACAAGGACAGCTTGTAAGTTGAAGGAAGATGGAGTCAATTAGGTCAGATCACTTTCACTGTAAGAATTTTCTCAGTTATATTTTTTTTGCAAAGACAGTTTTAAAGGTGTTACCAATATTTTAATTCCCCTCCCTTCATTTAAATGTAGGATACTTTCATAGTCTGGGCATTTTTCTTTTAAAGATTCAAAACTTGGCTGCATTAGTTATGTTTTCTTCCATCATTATTAAATGTTTTTAAATGTGGGAAATCATGAGGCTATATTAGATCTACACAGCAGTGGAATAAACAGGGTGCAGATGCCAGTAACACTACATCTTGTTACTTTACCCTTGTATTTTTATACCCACAATGTGCAGATGTACAGATGTGCACACACATATGTCCACACCCACTCACGTATATTCTTAATCCAGAAGAAATAAGATAGCACTTACACAATACTAACATAGGACATTATTGTTAACTATGTTTGCTATGTTCACAGTTTACATTATGGTTTACTCCTTCTGTTGTACAGTTCTACAGGTTTTTGAAAATGCATAATGTCATGTATGCACTCTTATAGTATCATATAGAATACTTACATGGCCCCAAAATGCACTGTTTATCTTTCTCTTTCAAGTTCCCATGAACTTCTGGAAACTAGCGATCTCTTCACTAACTGCATAGTCTTATCTTTTCCAGAACATCATATAATTAGAATTATACAAAATATAGCATTTTCAGACTCATTTCTTTCACTTAGCAATATACATTTAAGGTCCCTCCTGTCTTTTCATGGCTTGATAGCTTTCTTTCAACTTCTTTTTATTATTATTATTTTTTTCCTACTCCAGTTGGAGGAGAAGAAATGTTTGTTTTTTTTTTTTTTCAAATCACCATATATTTTATTATTAATATGTGGATATCTCACAGTTTCCTTATTCATTCACCGATTGGAAGGCATCATGTTTGCCTGCAGGAATATTTACAAGAACTGAACATAGGTTAAGTTTGAATTTGGAGTAAAGTCCAAATTCCTTTCCTTGTTTTACATGGTCTACAGAATTCGATGTCTGTAAACTTCTTCAACCTTAATTCATGCTACTCTCTGTTTCTTGCTCATTACTCACCAGTATCTGAGGATTCACACTGATCTCCTTAGTGCCTCAGAGCATCTGACCAACTCGTTCTCTCCTGGGAACGTGGCTCCTGGACTCTTGACTCATGGCTGAGTCTTTGTCATTTTTTTTGAGCTTCAGTATAGACACCACCTCCTCTGAGAAGTTTTCTCAGAAAGACTTGTTCTCTCATTATCTATTGCAGCACTTTCTGCTTTCCTGAAATGCCACTTACTTTATATTGCACTTATTCATTTTAATATTTATGTATTAATGTATTTATTCTGTATTTTTTTACATTTTTCTGGAATAGACAGAAATTCCCAGAGGGCAAAAGTTTAGCTATTAGGTTAACAACTATATACTCAACACTTAGCATGGAAGCTCAATAAAGATTTGTTAAATGTAATGAACATTATTTTAATGTTGCCTAAGGGTACTACACACACACACACACATGCTTATTTTCCCTTAGGACTTGATGTGTAATTTTTATCAGCTCATTAGTAATAGCTCAACTCTCCTAAAGAATCAAAAAATTTACTTGTAGAAATCAAAATGTGTCTAGATTTTTTGCTGACCAGCACAAATAAGGGGAGGGAAGCTGTATTATTTTGGAGTTTTATTTTGTTTTATTATGCAGAGACTATATTCAAAATACTCAATAAACATAAGTATAGAGAATAAGCAATAAAGAATTTCTTCACATTTTTCCATAAACTTACACATTCTTCTTTAATGAATTTTTTATAACAGTATATCTTAGAATTCTGTTTGTTCATATCAATATTCTAAATTTTAAATTAAAATGTACTCATCTGAGCCACAAACAAAATTAATAAGACCTTTTCATGTGTTCTCTAGGAGAAAAAAATCAATAATATTCACTAGAAAATTCTGATTTGCAGACTAATGCATGCTTACCCTTTCTTCACCATTTCACACATACTAATGCTACATAATTGTAAAAATTAAGATAAATTAATATAGATAAATTTAATACACTATAATGAAATGTTTTGGTGGAAACATTACTAATTATTTGAGGCCACAAAGAAGTAAGAAAGCAGTTCTCGGCAGGATATAAAGTGGGTCTTCATAGAGAAGATATTTGAAACATTAAGGCTTGACATGTAAAAAGAAGTTAATGTGGATAAGAAAGTGGGATGTGGAATTTAGTATAAATCTTTAATATGCTGTGAGTAAAATAAAACAGATCATTTAGTATGGCAATGGAGAATAAAAAACCTTCAGACAGCAGGAACAGGTCCGTATAATTCAGCTTAGTCCATTTACATTAATTTCTTTTTGAGAATCATTCACATATTGGAGTTATTCACTGTTTTACTGACTTCTCAATGAACATAAACTCAATCCTCATTAGTTAGTTTATACTCAGGAAGGGGTGTAAATAAACTATCATAGAATATATGTAGGTCAGAATTAAAAGGAATATGGGAAAAAGCTGTGTGAGGATAGGAAACAAGGTGGGTTTTGAGGGTGAAATTTTAACGGAATGCAAAGAATCCTAAAATTAGAAGGGCACTTTAGTAAGAATCTGAAGAAAGGGGTGAGAGAAAAGTATGTCTATTAGACTTGTGGATATGGGTCACTGTCATCTACTTCCAGAACCTAAGAATAAGTGGACACAACATAATTAGCAGTCAATAAATTGTGTTGACATATAGAGGAATACTTTATTGTAGAGTAAACTGATAAAAGATTTATTGAGAAGTATCACAAAAGATACTGGAAATGTGTGAGCTGAGTTTGAGGAAACCTTTATTTCTGTTAAAAAAAACACCCATTCTGTATCCTAGCACTGTTGGAGGCCAAGGTGAGGTGGATCCACGAGTAGGAGATCGAGGACTATCCGTAACACGGTGAAGACGCAGTCCTCATACTAAAAATACAAAAAATTAGCCACGTATGGCAGTGGGCGCCTGTAGGTCCCAGCTACTCGGAGGCTGAGGCAGGAAGATGCGAACGTCGGGAGGCGGAGCTTGCAGTGGAGCTGAGATTGCACATGCACTTCAGCTGGCAACAGAGCCAGTCCATCCAAAAAAAAAAAAAAAATTCATGCCATAGGCAATAGGATTTAAAGTCCATGAATACTTTGATATTATATTTTAGACTTATTAATAATGTTATCAAATCATATTTGCTTTTGGGAAAATTATATTGAAAAGTGGTAAGGTGAATAGAGACAATTTTCAGAGAGTCCAGTTAAAAGAAGACAATGACAAACCCTGTGATATCTCATACTGGGGCGGAGTTGAGCTAGAGAAGTTATGATGGTTCAAACATGCTTTTTAAATGAGGTACAAATAAGATTTACTCAAAAAATCAATGGATAGTGAAACATAGTGAGGTTATTAACAATGTTCAAGTTTCTCACTTGGTGGCTGTGATAGATGGTAATTCAAATCACTTACATAATTGATTAGAGTATGAGCAATTAAGCTTGGTAAGACAAAAACACTGAATTCATTTTGCATTTGCTGAGCATGCTGTGACTTGAGTTACAGATAGAGCTATTTGATTTTATTATATTATAGATATTAAATGAAATGCTATAAAGACAAATAGAAGGCTAATTATTTGTGTTTAGAAGTGAAGAAGTTTAGGGGAAGCAATAACAGGAAAGTAACATTTGAGGCAAATCATGAGACATGAGATAGCATTATCCAGTGACAAGAAAAGATTAGAAGTCATTCTGAGCAAGGAGAAAACCCTAATTTCATAAAACACTGAAAGTATATTATTGAACAGGGAGGAGGTAATGTATTAATATTATGGTTATTGTTATTTATATGGGGAATATAAACAACCAGACAAACTTAAGTTGTGCATGGAAGTCGGTTTCTCACATTAATTTTTCACATGAACCATTCTTTGCTTTTATTCTTCAGGTAGTTTACCAGCTTATATTTAAAGTCCTTAGGAGAAGATTTGTTTCTGCAAAACATAGGGATGATTCAGAAAGCTTTAAAAGACTGTTGGATTTGACTATTATGAAACAGTCTATCACCATAGTCAGTTAAGTGTTTGAAGAATATTTTGTTTATGATAGAGTGTTTGTGATATTGCTTGTCACTTTCCATTACCTTTTGATCAACATGATAACAGGAATGGCACTGCTAGGAGCAACTGACTTTGACATTGTGAAGGTGTTTAATAGAGTTCAGTTATGGCTATAAGTTTCATACACTAGCCATCTGACTTCTACTATAACCAATTATTATAACTCTGCAAGACAGTTAAATTGAGTGACCTCTAGGGCTACATGCTTGAAATAACATTTTAGTAAATCTATATAATATATAGTTGATAAATCCCAAATTCAGCTCATGGAAGTATCACTTAAATGAACTTGGCAAATAGCCTATTTAATAATGTGACTGATGCCTGTGCAAAATACAATATATGTTTATGCTCCAGTGGATCAGACAGAACTCAAGAAGACTCAAAATCTAAGAAAAACATTTGCCTTCCTTATTGCCTTTATCACACATTTTTAATTCACTTTAGACAACTCAAATGTTACTATTTACATACATTTATATGTACATTAAGAGATATTAATAATAAATTTAGGAAGTAAAATTTTGGTTATTGCTATAGCTTCTTTAAAATGTTCAATGTTTGGCCTCAGAATGCCATAAGAGCCAATCTGGCATTAACTAAGCAATTGCTCAAGTGTCCATTTAATGCACGTTGTAATCAACCTAAGTTTTATATGTATATCCAGAACTCAAAAAATATAATTTGACAAATGCATCTTCTCAAGGTATTATGACTGCATTAATAAGGGTATGACTAAAGTATATGACAAATATGACTAACACTGAACTCTGACCAGCATAATGGCCATTTTCTTTTGTATTTACAACTCATTTACTGCTATGTTTCCCCACTATGAGTCTGTTTTCACATGCTGAAATTTCATATTGAAACCAATATCAATTTACCAGTTGTAGGTATGAGTGCTTAATTACTAGGGATTGATTTGTACATCATCATTCTAATGAACCACAATTTCTCAGCCTTGGGGACAGATTAGATGTCATTTTTTACAAAGGAGTTTTCTGTCTCCTTTATATAATGTGCTTTTTCCCCCAAATATTAATCTCCAAGTAGAAGCAATCAACATGAGCTACAATAATAACATTTCTCAGAAAGATATTGTTAGTGGAAAGTTATGCACAATCCGACTCTATAATGCCCTAGGTGTCTGGACTTCTTATATGTAAAATATCAGTACTCGGAAACCAATAATTAGATTCCTGTTAAACAGTCTATAAGAATTTAAATAACAATAATAAATGATGTATTATATTGCAAGGACTAAGTGAGTTTAGTGCATACCACATAAGAACTGACACATACAAAGGTATTAATAAGTGTTATCTAATAATGGTAGTAGTAGTAATAGTAGTTCTATCATGATCATTACTACTACTATTATTACTTTATTTTGTGTCCCACAAAAGAGGGATCTCCATTCATTTTATTATCATTGCTTCAGTTGGAATGAAAATGGAGATTAGTTTTGTAGAGTGATATATGGAAAGAAGAAAATAAACGCTTGCTTACTATAATCTAAATATACTTTTCTTCCTTTACTTATTCTATACAATTTCTGAGAAGAAAATAGAATCAAAGGTTGTCTGGGCTATGTTTATCCAGAAATGTTTAAATGTTCTTCTTACATATTTCTGCAGCCCTCAAAATTCATTGTTCAATTTTATTTTTTATTTTAGTTCTGCACTATTATATCAACATAAAACTGTCACTATTAAGTTCAAATAATAATAAAATAATTGTTGTATCATAAGCAAATAGTTATAACCAGTGTCCTTTACAAATTTTAATATCTCATTTGGTGCATTTTCCAGATCTTTAATAAAGTTATATAATAATATGACTAAAACACTGACCACTGATGAGAATAGCCACTTTCTTCTGTAAGTATTTACAACTTATTGCCTGCTATTTTTGCCATTTGTCTCTTTTATACACTAAAACTCTTTAAATTGAAACCAAACTAAATTATTTTATGGTAATTTTATTAGACATTCCACCGTCTTTTAGCTAAGAAACAAACAAAATGTATGTAACTCTATTTTATAATTCTGCAGTTTTCAGTTTCTTTCACTTTTATTACTTGTTTCTATGTTGTGACAAACACATAGCCTGTGTTTAAATCAGAATATAAACGCCTATAAAAATTACCATACTATATATAGCATTTGTTATCATTTACAGATTTTCCATGGACAAATGTGTTTTCTTTAATTTCAGATAGAGTTCAGCATATGCATAATTTGTATACTGTTTCTTTCCATGTATCTGTTTTCTCCCTGTCCTTCATTCATTTATTAATATCTGACCACCATCTTACTTATTTCAGTTTATTCTAAAATGTCACATGTGACTAGTACTCATTTATTGGATATATTCAAATACACCTGCTCTACAACTGCCTAATGAAGACTTTTTATCTTGGTTCTGATGTGAATAGTGAAAAGAAATGCAAATGTTTACATGTAAGGTATTGGGTGACACTATTTTTCTTACATCTTTACTTATTGCTTGCTGTCCTGGCCATTTAAAAATTATTACTATTCAGTTGAAATATTAATGTTGAGGTTGGGAGTGCCTCTTAGGACAGTCAAATTTAGTACACAGCTAGCAAGACACATCGCCTAAAACTAGGTGATTATCTCATGGTTTTCACATTGCTGTTGTGGCTATGTGTGGTCTTCGATAATGGAAGTAATTATGATATATAATATGACAAGACAATGACAAGTTTAAAGAACACATCATTTTAGTTTTTCTCTAAGTGTATGTATGTATTGATTTTATTGTACATATTTAAGATGTATAACATGTTTTGATATAAGTACACATAGTAAAATTACTTCACTCAAGGAAATTAGTAATTTTTTTACCTTGCATTAGTTACCTTTTATTTTGTAGTGGAAACACCTGAGATCTACTTTCTTAGAAAATTCAAGTACACAGTACATAATTAACTATAGTCATCACATTTGATCTCTAGACTTATTTGTCCTATGTAATTACAGGTTTGTTCCCTTCAAACGACATAGCCCCATTTTCTCCCCTTGTGCATAAATGGTAATCACCATTCTACACTCTCTCTGTTTATACATATTTGACTTTAAGATTCCACCTAGTAAGATTATGGAGTATTTTTCTATTTGTGGCTGGCTTGTTTCATTTAACATAATGTCTTTTACATTAATTCATTTGTCTTAAATGATAAGAGTATTTCCTTTTTAAAGACTCAATAATATTCCATTTTATAGATATATATGTATACATACAGAAATATATGTGTATACATATAGAGAGAAATAACTATATATAGATAAATATGTATATCTATAGAAAAATATGTATGTATGTTTATAGGTATATATATCAAAATTTATTAATTTATTTTTCTATTGACATGTAGTTTGTTTTCACATCTTGGCTATTATTAACAATGCTTCAGTGAAAGGAAGTGGAGCTGTCTATGAAATGATTTCATTTCCTTTGGATATATAGTGAGCAGAGAGATTACTAGATCACATGGTAGTTATATATTTGATTTTTCAAGAACTTTCATGCTGTTTTTCATAAGGACTGTACCAATTTACACTTACAACAATAGTGCACAAGTGTTTCCATTTCTCCACATCCTTACCATCACTTGTCATCTCTTGTCTTTTTGATAATAGCTATCCTAATAGGAGAGAGGTGGTATCTCATTTAGGTTTTACTGCCTTTCCATTGTGTTGTTCCTTTCGTTATGCAGATATTTTTGAGGTGAACCCACTTGTTTATTCTTTTTTGTTGTTGTTGTTTTAGCTTTTGGAAAAACATCAAAAAACAATGCTATTGCCAATAGCAAGAATATTTTTTTCCATGTTTTCTTTTAGGAGCTTTAGGACTTCATGTCTTACATCTAGGTCCCTAATCTATTTTGAGTTGATTTTTGTGTATCACGTAACATTGTACCAGCTTCATTCTTTTGCAAGCATATATCCAATATTACCAGCACGATTCATTGAAGGGAGTATTTTTTCTCTTTTGTGGTTTCTTAGTCAAAAATTAGTTGACCATATACTCAAACTGAATTCAAAAACACATCACAAATATTATATACCATGGACAAGTGGGGTTAATCCCTGAGATGCAAAGTTGCTATACATTTTCAAATTAATCAAGGAATCAATTATTCAGTGCAATCCTATCAAAATTCCAATGGCATTAACAGAATAAAAAAATTTAATGATCATCTCAATAGAATGAGAAAAGGTATTTGACAAAGTTCACTTTTTTATGTTAAGAACTGTCAACAAAATAGGTATGGAAAAATTTTCCTCTGCATAATAAAAGTCATTGGTGAAAACCATAATAAAAGAGGAAAAATGAAAGCTATTTATCTAATATCTGGTATAACACTAAGATGCTAGTCTCAACACTCTATTCAATATAGTACTGAAAGTACTAGCAAGAACAATCAGATGAGAAAAAATAAAGACATCCAACCTGGAAACGAAAAAGTAGAATTATCCTTGTTTGCAGATTACTTGATCCTACATTTAGAAAACCATGAAGTCTTGAAAAAAAAAAAAAACCTATTAGAAGTAATACATTGAACTGAAACCAGTGGGATACAAAATCAATGTACAAAATAAGTTACATTTATTTTCTTTTTTATTATATGTTCAGGGGTACATGTTAAAGTTGGTTACGTAAGTAAACTCGTGTGACAGGGGTTTGCTGCACAGATTATTTCATAACCTGGGTATTAAGCTCAGTATCCAATATTTATCTTTCTTGCTCCTCTCCCTTCTCCCACCCTCCACCCTTAAGTAGAGCTCAGTGTCTGTTACTCCCTTCTTTGTGTTCACGAGTTCTCATCATTTAGCATCCACTTATAAATGAGAACAAAAGGTATCTGTTTTTCTGTTGTTGCATTAGTTTCTTAAGAATAATAGCCTCCAGCTCCACACATGTTCCCTCATTTCTTTACTGAAAAAGGAATTTAAAAAATAACCTATTTACAACAGCATTAAAAAGAATAAAATATATAGAAATAAGTTTCACTAAGAAGTGATAAATTTATATACTGAAAACTGTAAAATGTTGATTGAAGAAATTGAAAATGGCACAAATAAATGGAAAGAAATCCTGTGTTCATGGATTGGAAGAATTGATGTTAAAATGTTCATTCTACCCAAAGTATAAAGTACAGATTTAGTGCAATCTCTATCAAAATTCCAACAGCATTTTTCACAGAAGAAAAAACTAAATTATAAAATTTTCCTGGAATCACAAAGGACCCTGAATAGACAAGGTAGTGTTGAGAAGGAAAACCAAAGATGGAGACATCACATTTCCTGATTTCAGAAGACGTTACAAAACTATAATTATCAAAACAGTACAGTACTTGCATAAAACAGACAAAAGTCCAGTGGAACAGAATACAGAGCCAGAAATAAATTTGATTTTAATAGAGATTTTTAAAACTCCATTTAGTAGAGAGTCTTGGGCATCACAGTACTGGTCACAGAATGGGATACAAATATTCACCGCTTCCAAATTGTGTTCAACTCAGCCAAAAGTATGATGACATGATGAATTCTGTTTTATTATATAAATAAAGGTGTATTTTGAATTTTAAACGAATAAGCCACATTCTCGTTTATAAGAAGAGAAAAAACGTTCATATCCCAGGACATGAGAGATGAGTAGTAAACATCACAGATCTTCACAGCTGGGCAATTGAGCTGAAAAGTTAAAGGCCTGAAAAACATTTTTTCCCCCTATCCTACAAATAGAATTTTCTTTACCAGAAAAGGAAAGATGAAATGTGACAATTTAGATTTTTCATTATTGAAAAAAGAAAATTAGAAGCTGTAAAAAATAAGAGAGAATACATAATTTATATCCATTTCCAGACCCAAATCCACACTTTCAAGCCATTCAAATACAGACTAGGCATAAAATACACAAGGAACCATCTATTACTTTCCCTCTAGAAATATTAAACACAGAGATGCTTTACCAATTAAAGTTGTCTGAAGTGAATTTTCTTGCTATTAATCAATATCAATATAAAGATGGTTCGAAGGATAATGCCAATTTTTATATTCAAGCTTCTCTCAAGCAATTTAAAATCTTACTAAATAATCACCTTCAAGATCATTCTACTACTATGCTCATTTTCTTTCCATGGAAACTATAAAAGGAAGATAGGGCAGCAAGACACTCTCCCCTTCCACTTCATAACAAAACTGAAAGTAAATAAAATAATGTTTCTCTCACAGAATGAGCATGTTGGGTAATTATGACTTGAATATTTCTAAGTTTGTAATTATAGAATTAAATAAAACTAGCAAATAGATGTCTTTGTGTTTATTTCAAAAAAAAGATTTTCCCCAAACACAAAATTTCTTTTGTAACACTGAGCATAGTATTTATAAATAAAGCTAACATGTATTAAAGTAAGAAATTCATTATTACATTGTCCATATAATCAAAACTTCAACTTTGATACTGACCATCTGAAATAAAACATGTGAAGCATATGCTGGGCTATATAAAATTGTATGTAGAGAACAATGGAACTATGAGATCAGCACTCATTGAAATACCCAAATTACTCAATCCAGGTGCTATAATAATTAGAACATGAGTTTTTTAACCTTCAGGCTTTAGTGTGAATAATACATACTGAGTGAAAATATGTTTATTGTTTATACTATGAGTTTAATCAGGCAAAGAAAAGACATTTAGTTACCATTTCAGTCTCCACGATTAGGCATTGTGATTTTTAAGACAATAAGAAATTCACTCAAATGAGTTAAAATTTTGGGGGACATAGAGAAAAGAGGGCCGTCTTTCACCAATTAAAACATCTTTGTTTCCAAATAGGCTTATAGAATAGTGCCAGAAGTACTAATTGATTAATTAATTATGTGATTTTTGCTTTGAGAAATTTCTGTTTCTCAAGTGATTACTTTTCCAGTACACTGTTAGCTTCTCTATGTCTCCAAAACACCTAGCCCTATTTGTCAAAACAATATAAATTTAATCAGTCATTTATATGATTGATCTGTGTTCAATTAATTTAGATAACTTAAAGAAAATTGTTGTTAGCCTGACTACACAAAAGGTACAATTTGCTTTTCTGGTGTCATAATTAAAACTACTTAGTTTTATCATCAACCATGTAGTGTATGTATGTATGTATGTATGTATGTATGTATGTATTTAGGGTCAGAGTCTCACTCTGTCTTCCAGGCTGGAGTGCAGCGGCACAACTGCACTTGTGGCTAACTGTAACCTCCACCTCCCAGATTCAAGCAATCCTCCCACTTCAAGTGATCTTCCCACCTCAGTCCCTAGAGTAGTTGGAGTAGCTGGGATTACAGGTGCAGGCCACCACACCCAGCTTATTTTTGTATTTTTAGTAGGGAAGGACTTTCACCGTGTTGGTCAGGCTAGTCTCAAACTTCTGACCTCAAGTGATCCAACCACCTCAGCCTCCCAAAGTACTGGGATTACAGGCATGAGTCACCGTGCCCAGTCCCATGTAGGTTATATTTTAAAAGCAGTGAAACAAATAGGGGATTTCATTGTTGTTTAAATGTTTCTGTATAGAATGATATAATGGAGGAAAAGAGATATGCTTATCTTCAAAATATTTTCAAATGTCTTATTTGTATTTAAAATAAAGATCAATTGGCTTGAGGAAAAATTAACATGAGAAAAAATTTACAAAATTTCCTGTATAACATTTGGCTGTTGCTTTTGTGATCCATTTAATTAAAGACTTTAGGAAATCTGTGGGAAGCAACAGATTTTAGACTTCTCTGCAGAGGTTATTGTATATCTGAGCTCAGTGCTTGAACAATTACCTCACATGCTATTAAGTTATTTAGAAAAATACATGTAATGTTGTGACAGACAATCATCAAGAGAACAATCTCCACTAAGTATCAGACACAGACTATTAACCTATCAATATAAATGTAAAACATGAATATAAAATATAAATACATATATAATATAAACAAAATATAAAATAAAGCATTCAATATACTTTATCTCCATAACCCAAGTAGAGTTTAAATGTTTTAGTCTTTATAAATCTCATTCTAATGTCTTATTGGGACTAGTTTTCATGTACCTCATAAGAAAATTAAAAGCCACTCATTTAAGAGATCCATGAATAGTTCAAAGTGAATTATGTCCCACAATATGAATTGTCTTTTCTATATTTGGCTAAACACAAAAGTAATTAAAATTAGTTACTAAACATTTTTCAGTTTCATAGAGTCATTTTGTAGTGTACTGATTTTCTAATATAATACAGTTGCTCTTGATATACTGAGTGTTACTAATCAATATTAAATGTGATGTTTTTAGCTTCAAATAATAGGACCTAATGTAATAAATTAAACAAAACCCAAATATATTGTCTCTATAAATGGAAATTGTAGGTTAAACCAAACCTCAGGTATAATTGGATTGAAGGAC
Source organism: Rhinopithecus bieti (assembly GCF_001698545.2). NCBI lineage: Eukaryota > Metazoa > Chordata > Mammalia > Primates > Cercopithecidae > Rhinopithecus > Rhinopithecus bieti. Next base: position 2,315,997 of record NW_016810178.1, read on the forward strand.
TCAAATCCCTCTCCATATCTTAGTAATGTTTTGTGTTGCCAAGCATCATTTCTTTCTTTGTAAACCAGGCTTTCTGTAGGTAGAGAACAGCCTGATACTACTAGCTGCTGCTTCACATACATCCAGCTAGATAACTTAGTCAAGACTGAGAGGAGCTGACTTTTCAAACAATAGTTTATGCATCAAACAACCCATTCCAACCTTCTTTTGAATTAGTACGCTACCCTTGTTCTACTCATATGTTTTTGATAAGACTTCCAATTATACTCCTTCTCAGTCTTAAAGTTAAATGGAATTTTAGTGCTCAGTTTTCAGGACATAGTGATTAGTTTGGGAGAATGAAAATGACATATTAAGGCCAATTACAGGTCTTTTCCTGGATGTTTGTATTTTGACTTATAATTATAGGAGCCAGGAGTCTTCAATTAAAGCATTCGCTTTATACTAGTGCTGAAATTATTGATTCTGTCTTCAAAAGCAGCCCAAACGTAATTTGCATAATGTTTTCATTTATGGTGATGAATCGATAGGCAGCAGGTTACTAATTAAAGTAACCCAAATTAACAAATACATATGGAGGATCTGCTATGTGTCAGGAACTGTTTTGGATGCTACAAACTTAGACAAGAGATGATACAGTCACTTTCTTTATGCTCATACATGGATTTACTCAATGCTCATAGAAATTGACCACCATGTTGGCAGATAAAGATGTTGCCTGAGTAGTGCAGTGGTTCTCAGTTCTATTAAAATTAAAGTTTCCCCTTCTATAAAATTAATATTTGTAATTCTATCCACATAATAAGTTAAAACAAAATACTGTATATTTAAATATATAAATGCTATTTGAAACCAAATGACTATCAAAGGTTCACAAAATATTCCCGACATGCAGTGCTCCATCCCAGGTTTTGGATCCCAAAAGAATGAGGTGGTTTCATTGCATGTGGTAGTTACACATGTTTGTTTTGTTTTATTTTGCCTTTAACTTTCCAAATACCTGTCTATCTTATCTGAGCATATTGAGTGTATAAAGATAGTAGTTCAGACATGAAAAATGCTTTTCTAAATTTTCTCAATAATTACTTCAATTTATTTAGTTTGTATGACAGAAAAGTTTTTAATTTAAACACTCTATTGCAATTTTGTTTTACTTTCTTAAAATATGATGATCCATACACTACATTCTTCTAGATTTCTTTTGATGGCTATAACGGGCCACTTTACAGTGGCATTTTTAAGCTTCTGTTGATCTTACATTTGGCTGAATTTCTTACAGCTACTAAATGAAAGATGCCAGATGAAAATGCTTATTTATACTCCAATTATTTAAATCCTGGAGAAACAAATTTGTTTATAGTGACAGAAAGCAGACTGGTGCCTCGTTGGGGTTTGGTAGTGGTGTGTGGTAGAGAAAAAATGTCAGAGACAGCAGAAAATTTTTGGAGGTGATATACATATTCACTTTTAAAATTGTGATTATTTTATGGATGTATGCATATATCAAAATTCATCAAATTGAACATTTAAAGTGTGTGATTTAATATATGCCAACTATGCTTCAATATTACACGTTGCAAAAAATTATTACAATTCTACATGATAGTAATGAGGCAAATATCCCTTAAGCAGCTTTAAAAAAAAAAAAAAAAACCCCAGGATTGGGTATGGAAAGATAATTAATATGGCATGGTTTAGTATAAGAACTTATTTGATCACATTTACTTTTGTTTATTTATTTATGCATTAATTCATTCATTTTTCGAGACAAGGTCCCTCTCTGTTGCCTACGCTGGAGTGCAGTGGTGCCATCATGGCTCACTGCAGCCTTGGCCTCCTGGGCTCAAGTGCTCCTCCTACCTGAGTAGGAATAGCTGGGACTACACGAGCATGCCACCATGCCCAACTAATTTTTAAATTTTGTTTAGAGATATGGTCTTGCTATAATGTGTTGCTCAGGCTGATCTTGAACTCCTGGCCTCATGTGATCCTCTGGCGTCGGCCTCCCAAAGTGTTGGTATTACAGGTGTGAGTCACTATGCTAAGCTACATTATTTTTTTAAGTACCCTTTGGGTATTTTATTTTGGTTTGTATATTAATGTGATATGTAGGGAGCTGATAATGCTGCATCCTATGTTTTCCAATCCAAATATTATGGGGAAATTGGAACTGGATTTGTAACAACCATTAGGAAAGTTAAATATGAATAAGGGCATTGCAAACCTGAGAATAAATATTAGAATTGATCACTGCATTGAAATTCGCAGCATGGTAAAATTTTATTGCCATGTGTAAACAAGTCCAGCACCTTTTTAGAGTTAAAAACTCTAAGTTACAGTTAAAACTTTAATTGGCTATCATCTTAAGAATACACTATAAAGAACTGGCAGCACCCTAAAGAAATATGGTGTTTAAGCAAGAAAATTTGGCCGGAGCAATTTGGCAAATCAAGTAAAAGGCAATAATTCATCTGCCTTATATTTCTTAACTGCTTTAAAAGTTTCACAAATATTACCTTAACAATGATGTTCAGAGAAAAAATGATACATGAATATAATGCTACATTCTATTCAGGGAAGGCATTCTTCTTAATCCTGTAAATATTAAGGTCATATAATTATGAGTAAATATGTAAATTTGTAAATAAAGTATTGATGAATGTATTATATATGAGTATAAATGATAATGAGTTACGCTGATGAAACTCAAGAGAAATATTTTTTATTCTAAACTGACCCTTATAGATATTAAATGGTTGAAACAGAAGGAAATACTTTTATGTAAAAGCCATATGCAAGTTTTAATATCTGAACATTGAAATTTGAATTCCAACATTGGTTGTCTTTATTTTGGACCAATCTTGTGAACAGATATTTTTAGTGGCATGAATGTAAAGCAAAAGCATAGTCATTCTGGACAGGACTAGTGCACACCACAGCGTGAGGGTCTGGAATTTTCCTTGAAGGAAGGATCATTCACATTGACAGTTTTCCTGAAATGGGCATGGTTCTGAGGCAGAAAATGAGAACTAATTAGGTGGGTCACATGCAGAAGAAGAGAGGGTGGGTTTTGTTTGTTTTTCCTCTAGTGACTTGTTATTCGAACCTGCCAAAGATATTAAGAGCATTTCTAGTAATCCAGGATTGATTTCTGGTGAGAACAATACTACTCTCTAGTGTTTCTTCAGAAAGGATAAAAAAAAAAAAAAAAAAAAGTGATTTCTTGGTTGCCACTTAATATAAAGCAATTAGAAGAAAGAACCAGGGATGCTAATCTTTTTGAACAATACACACAGTACTGATAAATGTTCACTGAAATTAAAAGCCTGCTTAAATTATTTGAGTTTAGAATCTAACTCTATCGTACATATAAACCCAAGTGGTTTGGGATAAATTTAATATACACGTGTTTTTCCTATAATACAACTTTTGTGAAAATTGAGGTAAATTGTACCTTCTTTGTGCATATTCACTAATGGTGACACTGCTGTGGTATGATACTTGAATTGTTAGCACAACATGTCTATATCTGTAGCAGCTGCATCATTTTTGCCTACATTGTAGCAACTGATTCTACTTATGGTTACAAGCTTTAACTATTTTTCTTTTATTTTCCTTTAAATATGTTTTTGAAGAGATATGTATCTATATTATTTATGAATTTTAATTCATTATGTTAAATAGAAATGAGAAAATTATTGTTATCAAAAGAAGAATTCATTCTAACAGAGCTGAGAATCACTGACATAGTAGACAAGAACTAGTCAAGGAGTAGCATCATATGTTATCTTTATGTTAAACTACATTTCTATTATGATAAGTCTCCTTTAAAATGTTCCAAAAATCTCAGCTGGATCTCAACAGAAATAAGGGAAATTTGAGAAAGGTCTTGGGACTTGATAACAATTAGAAAAAATGAATATTAAAAGTATTTCTCATTGATGAAATGCTAATTGGCTAAAATAGTTTAGAGATGAGTTCAACTCTGATGTAAACAAGCTGGAAGTATCTAGCATTCCTGTACCTTCTAACTTCATGGAAAATACCTGAAGACTGACCTCTGAAAAATCTTGACTCCAGGCATTGTTTTGGAAGTTAATTAAATCTTTCCAGCAGAATTTGGAATATTATCACATTTATCTTGATGAAACTTTCATATAAATGTGTTCAAAGTACCTTTAAAACCATAATGAGGAGTATGACTTCGTTTATGGATATTTCACTGAAGACGATTCTAAGCCTCACCTTTTCTTTTCTCTTCTGTGCACAATCTGGACAAACTGATAAGAAAGCCTGGGTGTCACTCCTTTGGCACTGGCAGGAGAGTTAAACCACATGAGCCCTTTCCAGCACAGAGAAGCTCTCATCTCTGTCCCATCCCCTAATCGCAATAAAAACCCAGGCCAGACTTCCCTACTTGGTTTCTCAAGCCATTTATGACCTGCCCTGCTTTCCCCAGATACCTCAATTATGTAAGTAATAAACCTTCTCATATCCACTTGGGGTGTGTGTGTGTGTGTGTGTGTGTGTGTGTGTGTGTATGTGTGTAATCAACAGTGTAAACATCCAAACTAAATCTTGAGTGGGGGTTCACCTGCCTCTGCAGAGGGTTGGGGGGCGCATAACAAAAGTAGAAAGACAGGAATTCACTGGGCTATAGAGAAAGTTGTATGAATTGTTTGTTTACTTGCTGGCCAAGTGTTTGCTTAATGAATGGCATATTTCAGAGCTATTTGGTCAAAAATATGCCTTCTATATAGTCTAGCTGTGAGTTTGGAAGGAGATGCCTTGCAAGTAGTTTAAGTATCAGTGGCTGCTGTTATCTACAAAAGCTAACTAATACACTATGGTTGTGCATTACCAAATTGATGTAGATAAGTTCACAACATATACACAATCTCATTTAGTCTTCACCATAGAACTATGAATTAAGTACTCACTAATTGTAGAGGTGAAGAAATTCAAAGTTACTATAGCTAAATAATTTACTCAATACACACAAGTTAGAAGTGAGATTCAAACTAAGTTCAATTCCAAAGACCTATTCATAATCGTCTCATTGTTCATATAGCCTTTTATTTTAAACCTTTAACAATTAAATTATAATGAATTCTAATCAGGAAACATTCCTGTACTAACATTATTTAGCAAAGTTTATAATGAATTATAAATGGAGACCAACTGAGTGAAGGGCTTTATAATTGCACATTGAAAAAAAAACAAGGTGAGATGTGACATACTGGTAAAATGTAAATAAAGGAAAAGGAAAAAGAAACAGAAAACATCAGATTTATTCTAGGTTAAACTCAAATCTTACATTCTTTTAAAATTGGTAAAATTGTATAATTATTTCTATATTTGTATATTATTAAATATTCTCCATTAATTGATAGTCATTGTACTGATGTCTTTAAATACGTGAAGTTGAAAATTTGCAGGCCGGGCGAGGTGGCGCAAGCCTGTAATCCCAGCACTTTGGGAGGCTGAGACGGGTGGATCACAAGGTCAGGAGATCGAGACCATCCTGGCTAACACAGTGAAACCCCGTCTCTACTAAAAAATACAAAAAACTAGCCGGGCTACTGGGGAGGCTGAGGCAGGAGAATGGCGTAAACCCGGGAGGTGGAGCTTGCAGTGAGCTGAGATGTGGCCACCGCACTCCAGCCTGGGCAAGAGGGAGACTCCGTCTCAAAAAAAAAAAAAAAAAAAAAAAGAAAGAAAATCTGTGAAACATTGATTTTGTTCAGTTCCCAATTTTATAAAGAAAAATTAAGCAGTACCATAATTAGCAATACATTTTTCTACAGCTTGCTATTTTTTTTTAATTCTCTCCTTTAACTTGGTAGATCTAAATTTATTCAACCCTTAGTACCAGGCAAATTAGAGACATAATACAAAAATATTTATTCTCGGACAATCTGTGTTATTTAATGAGTACTTCCTTTACTACAAATTGCACAAAGGTATAAGTGGGGAGTCAAGGTGAGAAAAATGTGGTCAATGTCAAAATTGACTTCCTCTTCTTTCAGTTTCCCTGCCAATATCCAGTAAAATAATTAACAGTAAAAAGTAACATCTAACATTTGTTGAGAATTCCTTATCTATTAATTTTTAAGTCACTTTACATGTATTAACCTATTTATCTCTCACAAAACTCAAGATGCAAGTACTTACTATTATTATTTTGTAGATTAAGAAATTGAGAAGGCTTTTCTTTATTTTGCCAAAAGTCACAACTACAAATTTTAGAGATGGGTTTATAAGGCATATGTCAGAGTCTATGCTTTTAATTATTTTTTATATTGCTTCCCTATCATGGCAAAATAACACAACTTTCAAAATGTAACAGGATTGTGCTTTTTAATTTTTTTTTTTAATTACCTTATCCATCCAATGCTTAAAGAGGTTTAATGTTCTAAGGAGATAATGAGAGAGGCTCAGGTATAACCAAGTCTGTTTGAATATAGCACTGATTTTCAACTTTCCAATTGCTTTGTAAAATCAATTAAGTAGATAATAAACTCTTTTATTTAGAAAAGTAGTTCATAGCATTTAGAAAGAGTATGAATTGACTCAGAACTTTTATTTCAATTACACACATAGAATAAAAGATACATGTATATACTGGGTCAAAATGTAAAGTACATCTTTTGCTAAGGATAAAAAAGTTTTAAAAATATCCACTGGGTCACGATTATCACTGTTTGAGCTCATTATTTAAATATTAATAACTAGCATACTAAGATGAGAACTTATTTAACCTAATTTTTAAAATCTATAGAAAACTGGCCGGTAACCACATTTAAAGATAAAAGACAAGATGCTTTCAACTTAACACATGGAACAAGGCAGGGGTGTTCTATTTCACTACTTTCATTTAACGTTGTGCTGAGGTTATTGTATTAGTCTGTTCTCACACTGCGATGAAGAAATACCTGAGACTGGTAATTTACAAAGGAAAAAGGGTTAATTGACTCACAGTTCTGCATTCTTGGGGAGGCCTCAGGAAACTTACAATCATGGTGGAAAGCAAAGGAGAAGCAGGAACCTTCTTCACAGGGTGGTAGAAGGGAGTGAGTGCAAGCAGGGGAAATGCCAGGTGCTTACAAAACCATCAGACCTCAGGTGAACTCACTCATTATTATAAGAGCAGCACGGGGCAAACAGCCCCAATGATTCAATTACCTCCACCTGGTCCTGCCCTTGACAGGTGGGGATTATAAGGATAAAAATTGTCGGTGAGATTTTTAGTGGGGACACAACCAAACCGTATCAGTTATTGTCAATGCAATTAGGCAAGAACAAAAAAATACATAAATATCCACACCGAAAAAGGAAGAAGTAGAACTGACTTCATTTGCATGCAACAAAATTGTCTATGTTGCAAGTCTGATGAAATTTACAAAATGAATTTACTAGAATGAATCATTGAATTTGGCAATGTTGCAAGACATAGGTCAATACAGAAAAATCAAGTATATTTATATGTAAGCAACAAACAATTGGAAATTGAAATAAAAAAGAAAGACCCCTACAGTAGCATCAATACATGAAATACCCAGGGGAAAACGTGAGCTAATTGATAAAAAACTTCTGTACTTAAAATACAAAATATTATTGGGACAATTTAAAGAAAATCTAAATGAATAAAGGAATAGCTTTTTATTGTTTGGAAAGCCAATATTGTTGAGATGATAATTATTGATAAATTGAGCTACAGGTTCAAAACAATCCCAATCATAATTTCAGCAGGAATTTGTTATTATTGTTGTTGACACTGACAAGCTGATTCTAAAACAGAATGGCCAAAACAACATTGAAAAATCCTACGTACTTGGAAGACTAACACTACCTAATTTTAATAATTAGCATAAAGCTACAATAATCAAAAATAGCATGGCAGTAGATAAAGATAGACAAGCAGTTGAATGGAATAGACTGAAGATCCCAAAAATAAAACTAAGGATAAATTAAAAGTTGAGTTTTGACAAAACTGTAGAGGCAATAGAAGGGAGAAAGCATAATATTTTAACAAATGGTGCTGGAAATTGGCTATCAGTATGCAAAAATAAATGAATGAACTTGGTCCCATAGCTCACATCATAGACAAAAATTAACTCAAAATTGTTGATTCATCTATTATAAAACTTAAAACTATAAATCATGTAGAGAAGGGTTCCCTAACCCCAGCCCATATACTGGTACCTGTCTATGGCCTGTTAGGGACCAGGTCACAAAGCAGGAGGTGAGCGGTGACTGAGTGAGCATTACCACCTGAGCTCTACTGCCTGTCAGATTAGTGGTAGCATTTGATTCTCATGGGAACCTGAACCCTACTGTGAACTGCACGTGCGAGGGATCTAGGCTGCATGTTCCTTATGAGAACCTAATGCCTAAGGATTTGTCATTGTCTCCCATCACTCTCAGATGGGAATGTCTAGTTGCAGGAAAACAAACAAACGAAAGGCTCCCACTGATTTTACATTATGGTGAGTTGTATAAGTATTTCATTATGTATTACAATGTAATAATAATAGAAATAAAGTGCACAATAAACATAATGTGCTTGAATCATCCCCAAAACCATCCCTCGAAACCCCTGTCTGTGGAAAAACTGTCTTCCATGAAGCTGGCCCCTGGTGGCAAACAGTTTGGGGACCACTGTGCTAGGCGAAAATGTAGCCTAAAGTCTGTGTGACCCTAGGTTAGTCAACAGTTTTTTAAATACTGTACCAAGATGCAATTCATTAAAAAACAAACTGACTCTGCTCTTCAAAGCTATTAAATATTGCAAAATTTAAAAAAACAATGAAATTTTACATGATGTAGGTAAGGTAAATTAAGTCCCTTTAAGCAGCTTTTCTTGACCTAAAGATGAGTATGGAAAGATAACTAATACAGCATGGTAAAGTACAAGATTGGTACTTCAGAAATTTTAAATTTAAATACGATGTTGATGATTTAACTCATGTGTGATCATTCATAATATTCTAATCTCTCTATGGTTTATTTTCTTCACATATACAATGGAGATCATAAGATCTGTACTATGCAGTTGTTGTGACAAAACTGTATATGATTTACCTATTTTATTTCATCCCTACCTCCACTCCCCCAAATTATTTCAGTGGTAATTTACATTAAGAAATGAATCATAAAGTTTCCTCATGAGAAATCAGCAGTTAATTCAACTCAACAAAATGTTGTTTTGTGTTTACTAAATACAAAGCACTATTCCAGATTCCTTGAGCATAAGATTAGGCAAAAGTTCCTGACTTTATGGAGCTTACATTCTAGAGATAAGAGATGTTTACTAAAACCAAGTGCATATGGCAAGTCAGATTCTTCATTCTTTCAATATGTATCTATTATCTCCTGTAGTTTTAAGTATGTCAGAAGATGCTAAATACCACAAGAAAAAGAAGGAAAATGGGACAAGGACTTAGAAGACTGGAGGGAAAATATTTTATTATTTTATGTAGAATAGAGGAAAGGGAAGAGTCCCCTCATAAGCAGATTTTATCAGTGAAAATGAAGACAAGAATAAAAGCGAGGGAGTGAGTTGTGAGGATGTCTAAGGAAAAAACATTCCAGGAGAAACAGTAAGTGCAAGGATTCTGAGGCAAGAGCACGTTAGGCTTATTCAAGACATTTAAGGAGGCTAATGTAGACATTTAAGGAGGCTAATGTAGACATTTAAGGAGGCTAATGTAGAGGGGTAGAGCAGCAGCTGATATAGCAGGCAGAGGGCCAGAAAACATGTAGCTTTGTCAGCTATTTTATTAAATCTGCCTTCTACTGAATGAATTTGAAGATTCTGAAGTTTTGGCACAGCAATTTCATAATCTGACTTAAACGCTGGACTCTATGACCACAGCCATTTTTTTCTGTAGCTTTCTGACACAACTATGTGGATGAAACACATGAGACAAGTGAATTTTTTTTGAGTAAGAATCCTAAATTCTAGGTTAACTAAGTTATCATATCTATATTACAATAATTCATGTTGCCTAGACTAGAAATAACACTAACCAGCCTATTCCATTCTTTCTTGATTCTGGGTCTGATTTCTTACTTGATCTTTTATAAGGAAAATAAGGAAATAAGATATTTTTTTTTTTTTTTCCAAATCGTCTGAGATTTTTGAGACCTCTGAGCCTCTAGTTATCATACACTTCTCAGGTGGTGATTTCTATCCTACACTATCCCTACACTCTCATGTTGAGTAGAGAAGTACCAGGAGATATCCTGGGCTAGTCACCTGAATGTTAAATTTATTCGACTCAGCCCTTGTTGTATAAAAGATGTCCTGCCCCCTTCTGATGATCAGAGTCACGGACACGTTTCTTTTCTTAATGACCTTTTGGCACAAAGAACACAAAGAAACTTTGGAATATAAAATTTAATGGAACATTCACTATGTTCCCTGATGTGATCTTTCTTGTCTGAAAACCAGTACCTTTAACTACACAGAGCCTAGAGTTGAGAGAACAGAAAGCACAATTGCACGTGGATCACTGAGAATGCCTATAAGAGGAGGCTCCTACTTCTACACTTGGGTTCTCAGATCCATATATTCTATCTACTGGAGACATGGCACTATTTACCAATCACTGTTTTGGGATGAATCTTGTATCACAGGGAAGGGCACCTATCCTTACAGAATATCATCACCAAGCTGAAGTCCCAGCTGCACTTTCATTAGTCTGTTTAATCACATTATCAGGAAAGCAGTTGTCTGGATGGTCCGAAGGGTGGAATATGTAAAGAGTCGTGTTCATTCCCTTGGCCACGTACATTCAGCCACAGCTCCTTTGCTATGAAATTGTTCCCTGTGTTTGAAGTAACCTTACCCAAGACCATCCTTGTCAATGGATCAAACACCCTTTAAAAATGTGAATAGTGATGTTTCCTGAAACCTTGCTGGCAGGAAACACAAACCCATACTTGGAATATGGGCCAATTCCCATCAGAAAGAATCACTTTCACTTCTAAAATAAAAAAAAAAAAAATTCAATGTATTCAATTAGTCACCAAGTGACTGATTGCTCCCTTTAGGGGGATGCTTCTATTAAAGTGTGGATCTCTGTGATTGTAGTTTGGATCTTCAGTAGTGACAGAATACAGACAAGATTTGGTAATTGAGGTCCCATGATTATTTACTCCATTAATAGTCTCTACCCTTACTACTACAGCTATTCAATTATGTCAGTACTAGGATAGTTAATGACCAAGACTGGTTGATGTTGAAAGGCCACATCGCTGTGTTTACTTGATTATCTTTACTCACATGGTGGATGCTCTCTGATGGTTATTAACGTCATAAAAAGACATTCACACTTTGGATTCATTCTCATTGGTCTAGCCACATTCTTTTTTTTGGATTACCTATACCTTATTATCTAAACTTTTTCTTAAAGATCCCTGAGCAACCATCTAAAGTATCACTGCTCAGTAGTTGATATGCGTATTTACATTAGGCTCTTTGCTTTTCAATATACAGTGATGATGAAGTGCTCTTATCAAACTTGTACCAATTAAGAGAATTCCATCTCCATAAATAGAGTTGTAGCGTAGTAGCTGCCCAATATCAACTTGTACCACACACAAAGTTCAATTCATGAAACAGGGTTAGATTTTTCTCCAACAGTCACTAGTCAAAATATGTTCCTCACACACACAGGTGGTCACACCTGTGAGCTGAGGGGTATACATTGGGAAATGATATGGTATCTGGATTAGTCAGGGTCCTCTAGAGGGAAAGAACTAATAGGATATATATACACATATATATCCTGTTAGTTACATATGATATCTATATTATTAAATATATATAATTAAATATATATATATTAAGGGGAGCTTATTAAGGATTATTAACTCACATGATCCCAAGGTCACAAAATAGGCCATCTGCAAGCTGAGGAGCAAGGAAGCCAATCTGAGCCCCAAAGCTGAAGAACCTGAAGTCTGATGTTCACGACAGGAAGCATCCAGCACTGGAGAAAGATGTATACTGGGAGGCTAAGCCAGTCTAATCTTTTCACATTCTTCTGCTTGCATTTTATTCTGGTCGCACTGGTAGCTGAATAGATGGAGCCCACCCAGGTTAAGGGTGTGTCTGCCTTTCCCAGTCCACTGACTCAAATGTTAATCTCTTTTGGCAACACACTCACAGACATACCCAGGATCAATACTTTGCATCCTTCAATCCAATCAAGTTGACACTCAAGTTTAACCATTCACAGTGCCTGATATAGGGAAGATGACACTGATGTCTGGATGACTTACATGTGCCTTCTGCCTTTGCTCATATCTGATCCTGAATGGATTGCTTCTGGGGCCACCCAAGTTTGTGGGTTTTTAAGTCTTGACAGAACCCCGCACTTTAAGGATATTTCTGGCAACATAATCACTTGATGTCCCATAGATAGGCATTTCGTCTCTAAAAGTGCTTAGTAGAATACACAATGATGGTTTTGGAATAGTGTATATTTAACAGTGTATATTCCCCTGTGTTTTGGTCAAAATACATGACCTATGTCGTGAATACACTAAAGTCCATTCTTAGCTTTCCTTAATGGGCCTGTCAGCAAGTTTCTAACACTATAGGGTCTTCTGAGTATTTCTAACACTATAGGGTCTTCTGAGTCATATGGCCCAAGTGGCAGACATGCCTTTACCACACACATCACAGAGCCATTTATATTTTGTGCATGATTGAAAACTGTAAACTGAAATCCTCTCTGTCATTTGTATTTATATTTTGCATATGATTGAAAACTGTAAATCTTCTCTGTCATTTACAAAATGTGCTAGGACAGTATGCCCAAGTGTAAAATCTACTCTATCCAGAACGTGGAAAGACTTAGTAGGCATCATGGTGAATAAAATTGTGGGATGTGATAATTCTTCCCTTCTGCTGATGGACATGGTACCATATAGCCCATATCATTGCCCCACTTGAAAACTTCACTGATATGTTTAATCCCTGGATATTCAGTGGGTTTATCTCCTATCTTTTGGAATTCACATCTTACCAAACTCCAAAGCACTTTTCAGTACCAGCACATTCAGTCTTATGAATAGTATGACATCAATATACTGAATTAAATAGAGATATAACAGGTACCGTCTTCATGCATCCTTTGGGTATCTAAGATGCCATTAATATCTGGTATTTACCCCCTAGAAAGTGGGAATATTCTTTATTTGCTAACTTAGATGTGAAGAGTAATTTCAGAAACAGGCTTGGTATTCATCATTATGATAACTCTTATCCCCAGGCCAATAAATTGATGTGGGGATTTTAATCAATGCTCAAGAATGTCTATTAAAATTGTACCAAAGGGAATATTGAATAGAATTACTCTACCCTATTCCTCCCACTAAGTATAACTAAAAACCCTGGACAAACAGAAGAAGACCATGAAAAGATGAGAGAAGAGGGAGACAGACTAGGGATCTACGGACCTTAGGATCAAGGGCAAAGACAGTGATTAGTTTACAGGGTTTCTTTTTGTCTGATATACTCAAAACTTGGAACTCAAGAAGCTGGAAACCAAGAAAGAAAATCAGGTACATAGAAAACAAGCAAACAATTTTAAAAAATGGCCCCTCAACGTGCCTAATGTGTCTAACCAAAGGACCGGGAAAGTAACATCCAAGGAAGACAGAAGACTTGAAGAAAAAGTTGACTACTCTAACCAAATACCACACACAAAAAAACCATGCCCCACTCCTACCTGTACTATCAAAGGCAAGTGGATAGCATAGACTTCCATTACCAACAGACTGTAATGAGGTAGGGTATTTTTTTTTTTAAAGGCTAAATAAGAATCAAGGACTTCCAGCTTTGCATGGGTAATAAGTTACCACTCTCCCCTCAAAGTCACTGGGTACTATGTAGGAAGTCTGTCCCTCCCCTTTTCTATTGGGATGATGTCAGAGGAGGCCTAGTTGAGAGTGAAATTTTACCAATACCCATTAGTAATGAGGCCAGCCCCACCACTCTAATGCCAGTGATACTCACATGAGGAGTTTAACAAGGATCTACTACCGCTCTCAACAGGAAGGTATCTGTGAAAGACTACTGAGAAGTAGATACTACCATCCCCATTCAATAGCATCTAAATCCTGCTACTGATGTGTTAATGAAGGAAAAGTGAGAAAACTGGACATCAGCCTCTATCTGGCAGAGAAGAGGCAATAACACCCTTCTCCTGTTACAGCAGTGTCAGAGACAGGCAGCGATACAAAATTTTAATTTGATTGAGAGGTTCATAACATAATAACCAAAATGTATAAGTTTGTAATGAAAATTATTTATTATACCAATAACCAGTGTGATCTCAAATTGAATGAAAAAAACTCAATGGATGCCAACTCATTAATGATGGATATGTTACAATATCTGACAATATTTGACAAAGATTTCAAAGCAACCATCATCAAAAAAAATCACAATGTGCAGCTACAGACATTCCTGAAAAAACAGAAGCTTCCAAAAATAAGACCACAAGTCTCAGAAAATACATAAAACATTTAAAGAAGAAATAAATGTACACTTTTAACTACATATATAAGGTAACTGGAATGTTGAAAACTCAATGGATGGACTCAAAAAGCAGAACGGAAAACACAGAGGAAATAATTAGCGAACTTAAAGATAGACTAGAAACGAATCTGAAAAGCAGAGAAATGGACTGGGAAAGGGCTAGTAATAAACAGAGCCTCAAGAACTGTGAGATTATTAAAAAGTACCTAATATCTACCACTCACATCATAACATGCATGGAAGGAAAGAGAAAGCAGGCAAGGCTAAAGAGCATTTGAAAACAGAATAGGTAAAATTTTCCAAAATTGACAAAAGACAAGACAATGGAATCAAGAAACTGAGTGAACCCCAAACATAATAACCCCAAAGAAACTCACACTTCATCATAATCAGCCTCCAGAAAACTACAAACAAAGGAAAGTCCTGAAAGCAGCAAGAGAGGAATGACACTTTACCTACAGGGTAAAGCTATTTGAATGACAACAAGTTTCTTACCAGAAACTATTGGGGCCAGAGGAAAGTGTCACAGTATTTTTCCAGTGCTGAATAAAAAGGAATTGTCAACTCAGAATGCTATATCTAATGCGAATGTTTGCTGAGAAAAATGGAGAAATTAAGACATTCTCAGATGAATGAAAACTAAGAAACACTGTTGTCCATATAACTATCCTAAAATAGCTAAAGAAAGGTCTCCAAATAGAAAGGGAAGGATAAAAGAAGGAATCTTGAAACACCACAGAAAAAAAATAACAAAACAATAGTAAAAAATAGTTAGATTTATTCCATTATTTCTCTCTTGTTTCTAAAGAAAATTTCTCTCTCCTCTTTCTAAATTATGTTTGACTTAGGAAGAAAAAAAATTAAAATACTGTCTGATGTATTCTAAATGTATTCTGATGTTAATTTTATGTGTCAACCTGCCTAGGCTTTGGGCCCAGTTCTTTGGTCAAACATTAATATAGATGTCATTTTGAAGGTATTTTGTAGATATTATTAATATGCATAATATGTTGAGTGTAAGTAAAAGAAATTCCTCTTGATAATGTGGGTGGACCTCATTCAATCAGTTCAAAATCTTTAGACAAAAGTTGAGATTTCCTAGTAAAGAAAGAATCCTGCTTTAAGATTGAAACATGAAAATCTTAACTGAGTTTACAATATGCTAGTCTGCCCTACAAATTTCAGACTCAAGCCTACAATATAAACTCTAACTTAAATTTACAGCCTGCCAATCTGGTTTATACACCTTAGGAGGCTCAAAATCTCTGCAGAATACTGAATGATACATATGTAGATAAAATATTTAATACAAATATATTAAAATTATTAAGTATAAAATAATATAGAGGAAGATAGATTTATACACTTCACTTGAAGCAGTGAAATTACACCACCAATAGCTGACATAAGTTATACATATATACAACGTAATACATAGGAAAACCACTAAGAAACATATAAAATAAATAAAGGAAAACAACTATGTATACATTTTTAAAAATCTTTACACAATACAAGAAGGCAGAAAAAGAAAACAAAGACGCATAAATACAAAAAAACAGAGGAACAAACGGAAAGAAACCAAAAATGTCAGACTCAGACCCCATCCTATCAAATATCACATCAAATGTAAATGGCCTTAAGTGATTAACATAAGGACAGAGATTGGCACATCATATGAGAAAAATGTGACCCAACCGTATGTTTATAATAAAGTCACTTCAAATATTAAAATATAAATAGATTTAAAATAAAAGGATCAGTCTTTAAGGATTTCTAGGTATAAGATCATATCATCAGTAAACCGAGTAAATTTGGCTTTTCTATTTCCAATTTAGATGCCTTTTATTGTTATCCTCATTACTCTAGGACTTCAGTAAAACTTCAGGATACAAAATCAATGAGAAAAAATCAGTAGTATTTCTATACACCAATAAAAAACAAGTTGAGAACCAAATCAAAAACTCATTCTTATTTGCAATAGCAAAAAACAAACAAACAAACAAACACCTAGGAATACACTTCACTAATGAGGTGAAATATCTCTTAAAGAAGAAGTACAAAACACTGATTAAATAAATAATAGATAACACATGTGGAAAAATATTCCTATGATCATGGATCAGAAGAATCAGTATTGTTAAAATGACCATACTTCCCAAAGCAATCTACAGATTCAATACAATTTCCATCAAATTGCAAATGCCATTCTTCATATAATTTATTTAAAAATCCCAAAATTCATATGGAGCCTAAAAAGAGCCCAAATAGCTGAAGCAATATTAAGCAAAGAGAATAAAGCTGAAGGTATTGCATTACCTGCCTTCAAATTATACTGGAAGGCTACAGCAACCAAAACAGCAAAGTATTAGCATAAAAAAACAGACATATAGATAAATGGAACAGAATAAAGAACCCAGAGATAGGCCAGGCATGGTGGCTCAAGCCTATAATCCCAGCACTTTGGAAGGCCAAGGAGGATGGATCATGAGGTCAGGAGTTTGAGACCAATCTGGCCAACATAGTGAAACCCCGTCTCTACTAACAATACAAAAATTAGTTGAGTGTGGTGGTGTGCACCTGTAATCCCAAGCTATTTGGGAGGCTGGGGCAGGAGAATTGTGTGAATCTGGGAGATTTCAGTGAGCAGAGATCGCTCAATTGCACTCCAGCCTGGGCAACAGTGAGAGACTACTTTTCAAAACAAAACAAAAGCAAAACAAAACAAAACAAAAAACAGAAATAAAGTCCAATGTGGATAACTAAGTGATCTTTGACAAAGTAAACAGAAATATACATTGGGAAAAAGACGTCCTATTGAATAAATGGTGTTGGAAAAGTTGAAAGGTCATATGCAGAAGAATGAAACTGGACTCCTATATCTTACCATATACAAAAATTAAACTCAAGATGGAGTAAATACTTAAACATAAGACCTGAAACTATAAAAACCCTAGAAGAGGCAGGGCATGGTGGCTCACGCCTGTAATTCCAGCACTTTGGAAGGCCGAGGTGAGCAGATCACAAGGTAAAGAGATCGAGACCATCCTGACCAACATGGTGAAATGCTGTCTCTACTGAAAATACAAAACTTATCTGAGCTTGGTGGTGCGCACCTGTAGTCCCAGCTACTCAATAGGCTGAAGAAGGAGAATCACTTGAACCCAGGAGGCGGAGGTTGCAGTGAGTCTAGATAGTGTCACAGTACTCCAGTCTGGTGACAGAGGGGGACTTCATCAAAAACAAACAAACAAACCAACCCTAGAAGAAAACCTAGCAAAAGAAACAGTCAACTGTGTAATCAAACAACCTATAGCATGGGTTAAAATACTTGCAAACTATGCATCTGGCAAAGAGTTAACATACAAAATCTACAAGAAAGTCAAACAACTCAACAGGAAAAAAACAAACAACCCTATTAAAAAGTAGGCAAAGAACATTAACAAACATTTTGAAAGAAGACATTCAAGTGCCCAAAAAACATCTAAAATATTTTAATATTAATAATCATCAGAAAATGCAAATTAAAACTACAATGTGACACCATCTTATGCCAGTTCAAATGGCTATTAAAAAGTCAAAAACACCAGATGTTAATGAGACTGCAGAGAAAAGGGAACACTTGTACAAATGTTGGTAGAAATATATCTTAGTATAACCTCTATGGAAAATCATACAGAGATTTCTCAAAGAGTTAAAATAGAACTAGATATTCACTAAAAGAAAAGAAATCATGTTATCAAAAAGACACCTGCACTTATATGTTTATCACAGCAATATTCACAATAGCAAAGTCATGGAATCAATCTAAGTGTCAAACAAGGGATGATAGGATTTAAAATGCAGTTTATATAGATACATCCAAATGGAATTTTATTCAACCATTAGAAAATAATAAAACCATGTATTCTGCAGCAACATCAGTGGAACTGGAGGCCATTAACCTTAATAAAATGACTCAGAAACAGAAAGTTGAAAGCCACATGTTCTCACTAATTAGTAGGAGCTAAACAGTGGGTACATATGAACATTCAGAGCGGAACATTAGATACTAGAGAGTTCAAAAGATGGGAGGGTGGGAGGAGAGCCAGAGATGAAATACTACCTATTGGGTACAATGTACACTATTCAGGTGATAGGTAAACTAAAAGCCCAGAGTTCACCACTACTCAATATATCCATATAACACAACTGCATTTATATCCCTAAATCCATAAACACTTAAAAGAAAAGAAAATCTAAAATAAAAGGATGGAAAAGATACATTATGCAAACATTTGTGAAAAGGGAACAGAATTCATTAATATATCAATTAATATATTAATATAAAATAAAATAGATTTCAGAGGAGAGAATATTACCAGAAACAGGGAGTTCATTATACTATATTAAAATTGCCAGCTTCCACAGAAGACAACAATCCTAAATGCATATGCACTAAAAAACAGCTGCAAAATGGGTGAAGTAAAAATTGATAGAACTGCAAGCAGAAATAAACAAATGCAAAGTTATAGTAGGAGACTTTAAAACTCCTCTTTCACAACTAATATAAGAATTACATGACAGAAAATCAGTAGAGATATAGATGAACTAGGCAACATTGTTAAATAGGGAAGATTTAACTGATTCATAGAAATACCCTTCCCAACAAAAGCAGGATACACATTTATTTACAGTGCCCACAAAATGTCACCCAAGATAGGTCATTTTCTGGGCCATAAAACTAAGAATTAAAATCATACAAAATATGTTCCAATCACAATGGAATCAAAATAAATCAATAATAGAACGTAAGAAATTCTCCAAACATATAGTAGCTAAATACATTTCTGAATAATTCATGGGTTAAAGAAGTATTCTCTAGGGGAATCAAAACATACCTTAAGCTGAATATAAATGAAAGTAAAATATATCAAACATTATGGAATACAACTAAAGCAATACTGAAGAGATATTTGTAGCACTAAATATATACAGTAGAAAAGAAGAAGAGTCTCAAATCAACGAATTCGCTTCCACTTCAAGGTAGTAGAAGGAAAAACAGCAAAACAAATTTAAAGCAAGCATAAGGAAGAAAAAAGATAAGGGCAGAAACCAATGAACTTGAAAAGAGAAAAAGTTATAGAAAAAAAATCAATAAAATAGACCTGGTATTTTTAAAAGAATAAAATGGAAAAGCCGTAGCAAGACTGACAAAAGAGAGTAAAGACAAACATTATCAGTATCAGGAATGAAATAGAGCATATAACTACAGACCCTGCAGACATCAAAAGGATAACACCAATTGTATGCAATCCCTTTTTAAATGGAAAAGGAGTCATCACTTGCCACTTTTTTTTAATGCAGTGAATATTACCCTGGTTCCAAAATCAGAAATACAGAATAAAGAAAACTACAGATCGGGCCGGGCGCGGTGGCTCAAGCCTGTAATCCCAGCACTTTGGGAAGCCGAGACGGGCGGATCACGAGGTCAGGAGATCAAGACTATCCTGGCTAACACGGTGAAACCCCGTCTCTACTAAAAAATACAAAAAAACTAGCCGGGCGAGGTGGCAGGCGCCTGTAGTCCCAGCTACTCGGGAGGCTGAGGCAGGAGAATGGCGTAAACCCAGGAGGCGGAGCTTGCAGTGAGCTGAGATCCGGCCACTGCACTCCAGCCTGGGCGACAGAGCGAGACTCCGTCTCAAAAAAAAAAAAAGAAAAGAAAAAGAAAACTACAGATCAGTATCTCTCATCTCCCTATATATCTCTCATGAATATAGGTGTAAAAATATGTAACTAAATATTATAATAATCAATAGAAATAATTTGTATAAAAAAGTGAATTATACACCATCACCAAGTGAAATTTATTCCAGGGATGAAGGCTGTTTCAATATTTCAAAATCAGTCAGTGCAATTAACCAAATTAACAGACTAAAGAATAAATATCACATGATTACATTCACTGTTGCAGAGAAAGCATTTTACAGCACTCAACATTTATTTGTAAGAATAATTCTCAAAAAATAATAAAAAGGATTAGAGGAGCAATTCCTCTACTTGATGAAGAGCATCTACAAAAAACCTACAGCTAATTTTATACTTCGTAGGGAAAGACTAAATTCTTTATACCTAAGATTGGGAATAAGGCAAGAGTGTTTGCTTTCACTACTCTTATTCAATGCAAGGCTGGAAGGTCTCAGTAGTGCAATCAGGAAAAAAGTGGAAATAGAACACATGCAGATCAAAAAATGAAAAATAAATTTTTTCTATATGCAGGATCACAGGACATAAGATAAACATAATAACCAATTTTATTTCTGTATTCTAGCAATGACACACAGACACCACAATTTAAAATGTAATACAGTGTAAATTTTTTTTCAAAAAAGAAAATATTTAGGGGTGTAAATGTAACAAAACATGTACAGAACCTCTACGCAGAAAACTATCCACCATAGACAGAAGAAATTCAAGAATATGTAAAAACTGGGGAGATGATACTGCATTATTGAGTTGAAAGAGTCATAGAAAAGATGTTATTTGTTTCTCAACTGATATATACATTTAATGTAATTCCCATCAGTTACAATGACTTTCACAGTTACAGAAAGACTAATATTTATATGAAAAAAGAATAAAGAACTAGAGTACCTAAGAACATTCTCATGAAAAATGGTGGAGAAATCAGTCTACCTGATTTCAAGACCTATTAGATAGCTGCAGTAACCAAGACTTTTGGCTATTGGTAGGGAGATATACATATACGTTAATGAAACAAAATAGAGAAATCTAAAAAGCACAAGAATATGCCCAACTGACCTTTGATGAAGTGCAAAGAAATTCAGTGGAGTGACTGCCTTTTCAGCAAGTGATGGAGTAATTAGACATCCATGAGGGAGAAAATGAATCTTGAACTAAATCTCAGAGATTATGCAAAATTTAATTCAAAATGAATCATGAATTCTAAATGTAAATGTAAAACTATAAAACTTTTAAAAATATTCAGGATATAGAGGAATACAAATAATTTTTGGCCTTGACATCAAAAACAAAATCCATACAAAGCAAAAAATCATAAATTGGGCTTCATCAATTTTTTTTTCATTATCTGCAGAAGACCCTGTTCAGAGGATGATGAAATAAGCTCCAAACCACATATCCAAAAAAGTACTATATCTAGAATATATTTAAAAAGCTCTCAAAACTCAACTGTAAAAGAGCAAACAATCTAATGAGAAAACGGGAGAAGACATGAAGAGCCATCTCACAAGAGAATACACAGATGGCAAATAAGCACATGAAAAGATGTTCAATGTCATTAGCCATTAGGGAAATGCTGATTTAAAGCACAAGGAGGTATCACCACACCTATCAGAATAGCTAAAATAAAACACAGTGACAACACCAAATATGGTTGAGGATGCAGGGAAACTAGCTTACTCATATATTGCCAGTGGAAATGCAAAATGACACAACCCACTCCGGAAAATGGTTTTGTAGTTTCTTTAAAAACAAAACAGCAACAGCAATAACAATAACAAAACAACAAGAAGTAAAATGTACCTACCATAAAACTCAGAATTGCACCTCTGGGAATTTATAACAAGAAATAAAAATGTTCACATAAAAACTTATGCACAAATAAAAGAGGACACAAACAAATGGAAGAACATTCCATGCTCATGGATAGGAAGAATCAATATTGTGAAAATAGCCATGCTGCCCAAGGTAATTTATAGATTCAATGCCATCCCCATCAAGCTACCAATGACTTTCTTCACAGAATTGGAAAAAACTACTTTAAAGTTCATATGGAACCAAAAGAGAGCCTGCATTGCCAAGACAATCCTAAGCAAAAAGAACAAAGCTGGAGACATCATGCTACCTGACTTCAAACTACACTACAAGGCTACGGTAAGCAAAACAGCATGGTACTGGTACCAAAACAGAGATATAGACCAATGGAACAGAACAGAGCCCTCAGAAATAATACCACACATCTACAACCATCTGATCTTTGACAAACCTGACAAAAACAAGAAATGGGGAAAGGATTCCCTATTTAATAAATGGTGCTGGGCAAACTGGCTAGCCATATGTAGAAAGCTGAAACTGGATCCTTTCCTTACACCTTATACAAAAATTAATTCAAGATGGATTAGAGACTTAAATGTTAGACCTAAAACCATAAAAATCCTAGAAGAAAACCTAGGCAATACCATTCAGGACATAGGTATGTGCAAGGACTTCATGACTAAAAGACCAAAAGCAATGGAAACAAAGGCCAAAATTGACAAATTGGATCTAATTAAACTAAAGAGCTTCTGCACGGCAAAACAAACTACTATCAGTATGAACAGGCAACCCACAGATTGGGAAAAATTTTTGCAATCTATCCCCCATCTGACAAAGGGCTAATATCCAGAATCTACAAGGAACTTAAACAAATTTACAAGAAAAAATCAAACAACTCCATCAAAAACTGGGCAAAGGATATGAACAGACACTTCTCAAAAGAAGACATTTATGCAGCCAACAGACACATAAAAAAGTGCTCTTCATCACTGGTCATCAGAGAAATGCCAATCAAAACCACAATGAGATACCATCTCACACCAGTTAGAATGGCGATCATTAAAACATCAGGAAACAACACGTGCTGGAGACGATGTGGAGAAATAGGAACACTTTTACACGTTGGTGGGACTATAAACTAGCTCAACAATTCTGGAAGAATGTGTGGCGATTCCTCAAGGATCTACAACTAGAAATACCATTTGACCTGACCATCCTATTATTGGGCATAAACCCAAAGGATTATAAATCACGCTGCTACAAAGACACATGCACACATGTGTTTATTGTGGCACTATTCACAATAGCAAAGACTTAGAACCAACCCAAATGTACATCAATGATAGGCTGGATTAAGAAAATGTGGCATATATATATCATGGAATACTATTCAGCCATAAAAAAGGATGAGTTCATGTCTTTTGTAGGGACATGGATGAAGCTGGAAACCATCATTCCGAGCAAACTATCGCAAGGACAGAAAACCAAACACCACATGTTCTCACTTATAGGTGGGAATTGAACAATGAGAACACTTGGACACAGGAAGGGGAACATCACACACCGGAGCCTGTCATGAGGTGGGGGGAGGGGGGAGGGATAGCATTAGGAGATATACTTAATGTAAATGATGAGTTAATGGGACTCCAACATGGCAACACATCATCATAACACATGCATACATGTGTACAAACCTGCACGTTGCGCCCATGTACCCTAGAACTTAAAGTATAATAAAAAAGTTTATCAAAGTAACTATAGCACAAAGATATTTGTTACCACATGACTTATAATAATTTAAAATGAAACAAACAAAACCCTAGACCCTAGATAGACTAAATCTAGGCAATTGGTCAACTAAAAGATTCTGTTGGAAGAGAGATGGGAACTGCATGCTATGGAACACTAAGAATTGAAGAGAAAAAGAAAGAGAGAGAGAGATGCCTAAATGCCATCTCTTTATGAATGGACAAGGATTTCAGAGAGAAGTAACACAGGTAGATGCTGGAGAACAAGAAGAGTTGGGAATGAGGAGAGCAAACAACATGGTGGGAAGATGGAATCCCAGCAGCTTAACTGGCTAAACAGCTTTCAGAGAGGGATATCTAGAAATTAACACAGCATCTTCACTGTTGTGGCAAAAATGCTTTTCTCTTTAATAATTCAGTGAATCTTTGTAGACAAACAAAAGAGCGCTTTTCCTAGTTGTTCTGTAAGTAAGAAAAGGACAGGGCTTTTTATCTAGACTCACATAGTGAGGACAGGAAAAAAAAAAATAAGCTTAATGAGAGATCTCTGAACTAAAGCAGCAGGTAGAGGCCCTGAACCTATATATTCAATAAATAAATGCATTCATTCACATGAATATGAATATCATCTCATTTTAATTGGAATGACTATATTCTCAGACATGGAAAAGACACAAGAACATACTTCTAAGTAAAAAAAATATATATATTTGATAATTGGGCAACCACAGGAAAATTCGAGCAAACACAAAACATTTAATGAAATCTATATTTTGAGAAAACTGAGCGGCAGAGATATTTCTAATGAGGTGTCTATCAAGCTCTGATCTGTCATGCAGAGGTTGAATACCATTTATAAAATATGTACCTATGTCTCCCTTTTATGTTAGACCTAAAAGTACATATCTTTGAAGATTCTATTCTCTGGGGCGAATCTAAGCAGCAGGTAAGAATTCCTGCTGTGGTTCACTTAGAAACAGAGAGAATCAAGTTAACATAATAACAAAGAAGGGCTCAATTTATAAAAGGTGGGCTGGAAAATATATTCCGATATTTTAGTGAGAAGTGTTTTGGCTTTCAAAAGGCTGAGCATCCACCTGTGTCACCAAACAACTCAACATGTGAAGAGAGAGACTCAAGGAATAGATTTTGCAGTAACTTTTGGTTAAATCAAATATTCTAGGTGGTGTGAAAATAAACCTTTTATAGAGTAGCTATCATTAGATGTTAAGGTGCATATTCACTAGGAGATATGTTTAGTTTCTAACGCAATTCAAAATAATAAATACATATCAAAAGTCTAGCTTTGATCTTTTTTGTGTGTGAATAACCTATCAATTTTGATTTCGGAAAATAGGCCTAACAACTAAGAGTGCAATATATGAAAATGAACCAAAATTGATTCAAAACCCATATGGAATTAAAAGAAGATTATCTCTATGTATACCAGAAAGAAGACCATAAAGAATTCTGATTCTTTTACACATATACAACTTAAAATCACAAATCACTAGCATTAGTATGTGGACTTTAGGATTATGAATCAACAAATAGTGACCCAGTCTGTCACTGGGTCACTATTTAGTATATTATTACTAAAGTAATAATATTTTCTATTCCTTCTGAGTTTAGTACAATCCAACTTCAGATGGCTTTCATTGTTAGAACTCTGAAATAATTATAATTTCATTAGGTAATTGCATTAGCTAACTGAGATTTCAAAGCAGTACTTTATTAAGAGTTCTAAAACATATTGATAGAGTAACTACTCTTGGGTGACCTGTCAAATTATAATTTGAGCTACATAAGAGCAACATATATGTAAGAAGTTGAGTTACATAGCTTAAGAATAATTTCCAGACTTAAAATCTCATGGTTATTGCTGATAAAATATTCGATAGTTTTTTTCTCCCTTGCATTTCTCCTTTCCTTTCCTCACTACTTCCCTTCAACAGACACTAAATACCTAATATTTCCAAAATTATACTAGATTGTCCTTATACATTATTTTATAACTATATCATGAAGTATATAATTATCCATTAGCTAAGCACAAACGAGATGTATCTAAGATCTCAAACTCTTTCTGATATTCAGTCTTTCTGGTATTCATTCCCAGAAATAATACATTTAAAAAAAACATGTATAGCTGAATAAAAGGAATTATACATTATACTTATTCATTAAATGTTTCCAAACAATCCTTTTAGTGGTATTCAGTAACAAATTTATCTCTCTTTTCTAGCCATTCAATAAAAAAATTAATTGGGTGAAAATAAATATTCAATAGTTGAGAGCTATCATTTTCTCTGTTCACTTTCCTCCTTGGAAGACTTTTAAACTGCAGACCCAACATCCTGGGTCCTCCCATTTTCCTTATATGATGTGGTCTTATGTTCCCTTAGCATATAATCTCTTCCTCTGGGTTAGGTTTCTAGTAATTTGTAGCCTTTTGAAAACAAAATACTTAAAATGTCACAAAATACTTCAGAAGCAGACTGACCGATATTGAGTAGCATGTAACTCTAACTCTAGCCTCCCTTTTGCTAGATATTTTTTTTCTGTTTAAGCAACATATGCTATGAATATCAATGTATTTTCTTTGAGATTATATACATACATTCTCCTTATTTTGTTGATATGCTATTTGCAAATACCAATTTAAATAATAGTTTAGAAACTAAACTTTCAAATTTCTATGAAAAAATACAAATGCATCAGGAACATAGACTTTTCTGTATTCTTCCTGAAACACAGAAGGCTTGCTCCTGCCTTAGGGTCTTTACATTTGCCGATTGTTCTCAAAATTCTAGGTCCAGTTGTCTGCATGGCTCACTTATTATCTCACTTCAGATATTTGTTAAAATGTTACCTTTTCAGGAATGACTTCCCTGATCACTCCATTGAAAATCATGAACTCCCATCTTGAAATTTTCTATCGCTTTATCCAACCATTATTATTGTCTAATTTTATTGACTTTACCTATTTTGGAAATTGACTGTCTTGCCCAACTATTTTAGAATTTTAGTTCCCCGATGCCTGGAATTTTTTTCTATTTTGTTTACTGTTGTATTCCCAATGATACAACAGTGGCAGAAAGAAGCAGATGTTCAATAAATATTTAATAAATAAATGCTTTCTTTTGACAACATGTAGTAATTTCACATCTTCTTTTTTTCATTGAAAAGGAACTCAAAGTCTGGTAATTTAAAAAGTGACTGAGAAGCAAACACAATAAATAAAATTTAGACCCAGTTAATCAAAATACAAAATATGTTTTGTAATATATATAAACATATCAAAAATGGAATATAGATGTTTTGAACTTTAACTTCAAAAGATGGTTCCAAAATCATTGATGAAAACATTATTGAAAAGGAAAATGAATGACTTCTTTGATAGTATTCAAGTATAAAACCATTTTTAATATAAATTCTAACATTTCTATGAAAAACAACTTCACTGCCTGTTTGATAATATTCTATTTTAAATCTTTATTGGTGGAAATTACAATTTTGTAACCAATGTAAAAATCAGTCTGTAAAGTGACTCATGAAAATTTACCAGGATGTTATTTAAGATCATGTTACTTTTCATTTAAATGACATTAATAACTCATTAATTTATATTTNTGTACCTATGTCTCCCTTTTATGTTAGACCTAAAAGTACATATCTTTGAAGATTCTATTCTCTGGGGCGAATCTAAGCAGCAGGTAAGAATTCCTGCTGTGGTTCACTTAGAAACAGAGAGAATCAAGTTAACATAATAACAAAGAAGGGCTCAATTTATAAAAGGTGGGCTGGAAAATATATTCCAATATTTTAGTGAGAAGTGTTTTGGCTTTCAAAAGGCTGAGCATCCACCTGTGTCACCAAACAACTCAACATGTGAAGAGAGAGACTCAAGGAATAGATTTTGCAGTAACTTTTGGTTAAATCAAATATTCTAGGTGGTGTGAAAAATAAACCTTTTATAGAGTAGCTATCATTAGATGTTAAGGTGCATATTCACTAGGAGATATGTTTAGTTTCTAACGCAATTCAAAAATAATAAATACATATCAAAAAGTCTAGCTTTGATCTTTTTTGTGTGTGAATAACCTATCAATTTTGATTTCGGAAAATAGGCCTAACAACTAAGAGTGCAATATATGAAAATGAACCAAAATTGATTCAAAAACCCATATGGAATTAAAAAGAAGATTATCTCTATGTATACCAGAAAGAAGACCATAAAGAATTCTGATTCTTTTTACACATATACAACTTAAAATCACAAATCACTAGCATTAGTATGTGGACTTTAGGATTATGAATCAACAAATAGTGACCCAGTCTGTCACTGGGTCACTATTTAGTATATTATTACTAAAGTAATAATATTTTCTATTCCTTCTGAGTTTAGTACAATCCAACTTCAGATGGCTTTCATTGTTAGAACTCTGAAATAATTATAATTTCATTAGGTAATTGCATTAGCTAACTGAGATTTCAAAGCAGTACTTTATTAAGAGTTCTAAAAACATATTGATAGAGTAACTACTCTTGGGTGACCTGTCAAATTATAATTTGAGCTACATAAGAGCAACATATATGTAAGAAGTTGAGTTACATAGCTTAAGAATAATTTCCAGACTTAAAATCTCATGGTTATTGCTGATAAAATATTCGATAGTTTTTTTCTCCCTTGCATTTCTCCTTTCCTTTCCTCACTACTTCCCTTCAACAGACACTAAATACCTAATATTTCCAAAATTATACTAGATTGTCCTTATACATTATTTTTATAACTATATCATGAAGTATATAATTATCCATTAGCTAAGCACAAACGAGATGTATCTAAGATCTCAAACTCTTTCTGATATTCAGTCTTTCTGGTATTCATTCCCAGAAATAATACATTTAAAAAAAAACATGTATAGCTGAATAAAAGGAATTATACATTATACTTATTCATTAAATGTTTCCAAACAATCCTTTTAGTGGTATTCAGTAACAAATTTATCTCTCTTTTCTAGCCATTCAATAAAAAAATTAATTGGGTGAAAATAAATATTCAATAGTTGAGAGCTATCATTTTCTCTGTTCACTTTCCTCCTTGGAAGACTTTTAAACTGCAGACCCAACATCCTGGGTCCTCCCATTTTTCCTTATATGATGTGGTCTTATGTTCCCTTAGCATATAATCTCTTCCTCTGGGTTAGGTTTCTAGTAATTTGTAGCCTTTTGAAAACAAAATACTTAAAATGTCACAAAATACTTCAGAAGCAGACTGACCGATATTGAGTAGCATGTAACTCTAACTCTAGCCTCCCTTTTTGCTAGATATTTTTTTTCTGTTTAAGCAACATATGCTATGAATATCAATGTATTTTCTTTGAGATTATATACATACATTCTCCTTATTTTGTTGATATGCTATTTGCAAATACCAATTTAAATAATAGTTTAGAAACTAAACTTTCAAATTTCTATGAAAAAATACAAATGCATCAGGAACATAGACTTTTCTGTATTCTTCCTGAAACACAGAAGGCTTGCTCCTGCCTTAGGGTCTTTACATTTGCCGATTGTTCTCAAAATTCTAGGTCCAGTTGTCTGCATGGCTCACTTATTATCTCACTTCAGATATTTGTTAAAATGTTACCTTTTCAGGAATGACTTCCCTGATCACTCCATTGAAAATCATGAACTCCCATCTTGAAATTTTCTATCGCTTTATCCAACCATTATTATTGTCTAATTTTTATTGACTTTACCTATTTTTGGAAATTGACTGTCTTGCCCAACTATTTTAGAATTTTAGTTCCCCGATGCCTGGAATTTTTTTCTATTTTGTTTACTGTTGTATTCCCAATGATACAACAGTGGCAGAAAGAAGCAGATGTTCAATAAATATTTAATAAATAAATGCTTTCTTTTGACAACATGTAGTAATTTCACATCTTCTTTTTTTCATTGAAAAGGAACTCAAAGTCTGGTAATTTAAAAAGTGACTGAGAAGCAAACACAATAAATAAAATTTAGACCCAGTTAATCAAAATACAAAATATGTTTTGTAATATATATAAACATATCAAAAATGGAATATAGATGTTTTGAACTTTAACTTCAAAAGATGGTTCCAAAATCATTGATGAAAACATTATTGAAAAGGAAAATGAATGACTTCTTTGATAGTATTCAAGTATAAAACCATTTTTAATATAAATTCTAACATTTCTATGAAAAACAACTTCACTGCCTGTTTGATAATATTCTATTTTAAATCTTTATTGGTGGAAATTACAATTTTGTAACCAATGTAAAAATCAGTCTGTAAAGTGACTCATGAAAATTTACCAGGATGTTATTTAAGATCATGTTACTTTTCATTTAAATGACATTAATAACTCATTAATTTATATTTCAAAGTAAAATGTGCATGTAAATCACAATTATTAATCTTCCACAAATCCTGTTACTACACAAAATTTAAATGTCTTTTTATTTCTTTTACTTCCATGGGGTATAACTAGATTTTAATTATATTAACTTAAAAAAGTCAACTGATTCTGAAGTTCAAATTTAATAACAAAAATAAACATACTAAAATACAACTGGTCCTTTCAAATAGGAACTAATGCTTTTTATTTTTGTTTTTTATTGTTGTTGCTGTTGTTACTTGAGCAAAAGGAAAGAAATATCAAAGATGAATGGACTACAAAGGAAAAATAACAAATACTTTGCTGTCTAAATCATAAAATAACACCAGATTAAGGCATCTTTCTTTCCTCAGGTAAACTATCAAAATTCAGAACTTAAATGTCAAACCTGAATGTTCAGATGCATTTGTACTAGATCAACTAAGGTTTCCTTAAGTTTTATGATTTTTAAAATATTGTGCCTCTTCAAATCAAATGTTAAATAAGACATACTTGTGGTGTTATATGACCACAATACTAATAAATACAAAGTTAAATATTAACAGCAGCCCCAACCTCAACTGCATACCAAACCCTGTATCTCAATTTTCTTAACAGAATTTGGTGTTCTTTTAGAGGAAATCTATTCAAACATTAGGCATGAAAATGTCTACATCATTTAGGTAACAGAGATCTTTGATTTTAAATAATTAATTCTTTTCACTTTAAGGGCCTTCATAGTATTTTATGTGAGAATTCTAGGTAATACAACTATATCTATTTCTATTGAATTCAAAAAAAAAATTAGATATGAAGAAATGTTTTCCCCTCCAAATTTTGCTATGAGAAAAGCCAATGCACTACAACTGCCCTAATCAGTTATCTTATCCATGTACTTGTAAAGTATTCCACAAATAATTTCATCATTAAAAAAAAAAATAAGGCTGGCTGAAGTGAGGGAGTTGATTAGATTTTTTAGCAGAAATAAAGAGTTAGCAGATTCTTTTTTCATTTAATCTTTCAGTAAACATGGAAGAGGGCTTTATATCAGTGTATCCTATGGTTCCAATGGCTAGGAGAGGATTCTTACATATTCCTAATTGTTCTTCCAGGCACTAACTCCCTGCCCTATGCTGGTCAAAACTCACCCAGCTTGCTATCTTCTCATCAGATTAAATAGATGGTTGAGAACCAATAATGCCTATTATAAATTTTATTTATTTTCATCTGCACTTATTTTCAGAGAATGAATAAGAAAAGGCATCAGGGAATCCACTCCTTTGGATTATTTATCAAAGAAAAAGAGAAGTCATCATGAAGCTAAATTCGGATTAGACAATCACCAGAAAGTGCTGTGATTTGGAAGAAATTCCAGACCACATTGAGCACTTTTTTAAAACTTAAATAATGTATTCACAGTTTTTTTTCTCATCTAGTGATGCTGTCCGCTCCAAGGACCCATTGCATATAAAATTTAAATATTCAGAGAGTTATCATCAAGAGTGTTTACCTGACTAATCATATTTAGGTACAAAAACAAATGCAAGCAAGAATCACAGCTGCACTTTCTAAAACAAACTGAAAGGAGATCATGATCTTCAGCATAGTGAATTTTTATAACTCAACCTAGAATTTTGGCTCCAGATGTGAAAATTTAGAAATTTTCTATCGGAACTTTCCCAAATCAACCAGACATTCTTTTTAAAGAAACGATTATACTATTTACAAAATCAGTAGCATATAAGGCCTAGAAGCAACAGCTGCAGGGACTATTAAAAGGACAGAGTGTACTATTATAGCCATTGTACAAGAGCTCCAGGCTGGGCATCAATCTTATATCTGCATATCTGAACCTACCCTATCAGAAAATTTGTCTCCATATGAGATGGTGTATATGCTCCTGAATTGTTATTCTTATAAGTCAAAAGTA
This sequence comes from Rhinopithecus bieti, assembly GCF_001698545.2. Taxonomy (NCBI): domain Eukaryota; kingdom Metazoa; phylum Chordata; class Mammalia; order Primates; family Cercopithecidae; genus Rhinopithecus; species Rhinopithecus bieti. The sequence continues at coordinate 2,348,202 of NW_016810178.1, forward strand.
AGTTTAACTAGAATTTGAAAAGAGAAAATGAGAAATATAGATGTATATAATATTGCAGGTATTTTTCAATAAAATAAATTATTTTTGTGATTCAACATATGCATATTGAGGGGGGGGGTGTGTGTGAGTCTGTGTGTGCATGTGTATGCTATAACTAGATTCCAAGCCTGTCATCAATCACCAGTAACAGAGGCTAACACCAGGACAAAAGTCAAACTGATAACCTTTACTTTAAAACTCACAACCAATGTACACAAGCGACTGTGAAGAAGTAGTCATCCCAGCTTGGTGCAAGAAAAGAAATTCCACTTGTACAAGGACCCTAGATCTCTCTTTATATAAATTATTATATATTATTAAGGTCCTTATTTGGGCTTGATAGCTGAGTATTATGTTAGAACTGCCCTACAATCCTTATAAAATTTATACACAGGGCTATACCAAATGAGGTACCTCTTTAAAAAATTAACATAATTGTTATGTTAGTCTTTAACGCATCTCATTTTTCTTGTTAATTCATTGCCATTCCATGCTGTACTTTCAAACCTTTTACTCCAGCCCACTGCCCCACAAGCCAAGGAACTTGCTGATCAGCATCATCTTTTGAGTAATAGTTATTTATGCTTATTTATCAACCAGTTATGTATTTATTGTAATAGCTTGGCCTAAAAGCATGAAGTGAAATGTGCTTTTTCTTATTAAAATAACTTAGGTGGAAATAAATATAATTTAATGGAGATCTTCTACTACACAAATAAGTCATATATTAATAGTCTAGTAAAACAGTATATTGATATAAAGATTTAACATATTTCCTTAAATTTTATAGTGCATTTGGACAGTTAGATCACAAACTGATGATATTCCATTTTGTCTAAAAATGAAAAATATTTCCCTTCATCCCTGAAAAGGAAGACTGTCCATCCCAAACAACTGTCATCTTTCACTGAGGTAATAACACAATCCATGAGCATGTCATTCATTTTTCATCCATTCTTTTATTTATAAAACCATTTATTGGACACATTTTACGGTGTGCTTGTTATGTGCCAGTGTATTATGCAATGAATGTCCTATGATTAATAGATTCCGGATGGAAAAGGACTGTTGGTAAAAGACAATCATAATTAACCAGAATTCCAGTAGATTCTTCCTAATGTGAGGTGCGTGTATGTGTGTGTGTGCATGCATGCTCGCACATGCTCGTGTTTACAGAGCAGATTTCATGTGAAAAAAGCTTGCTTTTTAAAGCTATATCATAAATTTAAATCTTACACCTGCTACTTATTACCTGAGCTATCATGACTATATTACTTAATTTCTTTAAATCTCATTTTTAGCAATAAAATTGATATTGAAATCATCTCATAGGATTGTTGTGAAAATTAAATGTTTAAAGTATGTAAATTACTTAGAGAAGTAGATAGAATATATTAATTGGTATACAAAGGATATCTGTTATTTTTTTGAACTATGTATTCAGTATCACTTAGGTGTGATGTTTTATGTGTCAACTTAGGTTATATTACCCAGTAATTTAATCCAATACTAATCTTGACATTGATGTGAACATATTTTATTGCTGTGATTAACACCTACAATCAGTTGATTTTAAGTAAAGGTTACTTTGGATAATACGATTGGGCCTCATCCAATTAGTTAAAGACTTTAAGAGGAAAACCTAGGTTTTGCAAGGGAAGAGAAAATTATGTTCAAGATATCTACATTAACTCCTGCCTGAGTTCCCAGCCTGCTGGCCTGCTCTACAAATTTTTAACTTAACAGTCCCCAAAATCATGAGAGTTAATTCCTTAAAATGAATCAAACCTCTTTGAGACTGAGTAATTTATAAAGAAAACCATTTTAATTGACTCACAGTTCCTCATGGCTGGAGAGGCTTTAGAAAACTTACAATTATGGCAGAAGGGGAAGCAGGTAAATGTTACATGGAGGCAGGCGAGAAAGAGAGAGAAGGAGGAACTGCCAAATATTCATAAAACCATTAGATCTCATGATAACTCATTCACTATCACAGAGAATGAGGAAAAGCACCATTATGATCCAGTCACCTCCCACCAGGTCCCTCCCTTGAAATGTGGGGATTAGAATTTGAGATGAGATTTGGGAGACAAAAAGCAAACCATATCACTTTCCATGATTAAACAAGATACAGCTCACCATGTTGTTCAGTAATTATATAGTCTTCTATAATGTATTATAATACTTAAACATCTTAATTTAGTCTTAATTTATTATACATACATTTTGTTATAACATTGAATGGCATACGCCTATTTAATTTCTTTTTCTTTCTCTTTTTTTTTGAAATGGAGTCTCACCCTGTTGATCAGGCTGGAGTACAACGGCGCCATCTCAGCTCGCTGCAAACTTCATCCCCCAAGTTCAAGTGATTCTCCTGTCTCAGCCTCCCAAGTAGCTGGGATTACAGATGGGTGCCACCATGCCCAGCTAATTTTTTGAATCTTTAGTAGAGACGGGGTTTCACCATGTTGGCCAGGCTGGTCTCGAAGTCTTAACCTTGTGATCTGCCTGCCTCATCTTCCCAAAGTGCTGGAATTACAGGCATAAGCCACTGCACCTGGCCTATTTCACTTTTAATTCTAATATTGCTGATTTAAAACATCTAATTTTACATAATGTAACTTACTAATCATTTGGATAAATTATTAATTTCAATATGTTGCTTTTTTTGGATTTTCTGTGGAAATTTATATATCTTCTAGGATTCTAGGATTTTCTATGGCTCAGTTTACAACCTAAACACATTTCATTATTATAATTATTTATATATGTATATCATTGCCTGGGATCTCCACTAAAATGTTCAACAGAAAGGAATGGAATAATACCAAGAACGTTCAACAATCATAAAATTGTATTTATCTAAACATTACGTTAAAAAATTTGAATCCATAAAATGAAATTGAATTAAAAAAAGTTTGAAATCTCCTCATTATTTTAGTTTCTAATTTAATTCAACTGTTATCCCAATATGTGTGATAATGATTCTTAGAAATTTGTTGTGTCTTATACTCTATATATCATATAGTTAATTATTTCGTTTATATATATAAGTCCATTTTCATGCTGCTGATAAAGACATACCCAAGACTGGGGAATTTACAAAAGAAAGAGGTTTATTTGAACTTACAGTTCCACATGGATGGGGAAGCCTCACGATCATGGCAGAAGGCAAGGAGGAGCATGTCTCACATGGATGGCAGCAGGCAAAGAGAGCTTGGGCAGGAAAACTCCTCCTTATAAAACCATTAGATCTCATGAGACTTACTATCATGAGAACAGTGTGGGAAAGATGTATTTCTTTAACAAGGAAGGCATATGAGTAAAATAAATCTCTTTCAATTGGGAAAGTTAACATATTAAAATACTGTTATTTATTATACAGACCAAATTAAAATTTCCCATTCATCACAATAATATGCATTATAGCTAAACAAACATTAATGACTCAAAAGTCATCCTAATTGGTTTTCATGACTCTTTAGACTACTTTAACCTACTTTAACCTCTACCATCCCTCAAACTTTCTTTCCTCTCATGACATGGACACCTTCTAAAAATCCAAAGCATTTATTCTCAAGAACCTCTAAATTTACATTTGACTCATTATTTTCCCAAGATCCAATTAATGTAAATCATCTTGTTATACCATTACATACAAAATGTTGTGTCAATTTGCCCTATCATTGGTGAAGTTGTATGCTTTATAAGATAATAAAGTGATTTTTTTTCATTTATGTATTTAAATGGTTACTTTCATTCATATATTTGTTTAAACTCTTTTTTGAAATGCTCATAATCATTAAGCAACTTATGGAGTGAGATTTTGGGTGTGTGAACATAATTTTCATCAAAGGTTTTCAACTTGCAATAATTTAGCAAACGCATGTCTTCTAAGTTGTGAAATTCCATTCTAATTAATTACATAATTTCCCCCATCCCATCAGTCATTCTTTTCTTTACTGCTTTTTTTTTTCCTTCTTTCCAACCTTGATTGAATAAAAAAAACTCTTCTTTACTTCCTAAACACTTGGTTTAGTAGTTATTGAGTATATTTCCACTATTTTTATAGTTATATTATTTCAACTTACATACCTCATAAAATTTTCTAACAAAGCATGAAATCATAACTTTTCTAAAACATCTAATAGTATTCACAGTTTCTACCAATTTGTCTGTTAAAAATTATAATTTAACTTTGCTCATAATTAAGTTATGAACTATGATAAAAAACAATCTTAGCCTAATTTATTTACTTTTATCTCTTACCCACCATCAGAATTTTATAACGTCCCTGTTTCATTTTATAACTTTAAAATGCACATACCCTACTGGAATTGTTTTAACTGGAAGTGTTAATTAAATGTAATTATTTGTAAAATTTTCCTCTTAACATCTTTTCATATCTCACATATTTATATACTTATTACTATTTAATAAGGGCTTCCTGGAAGTGAATTCTCTTAATTTCTGTATTTATAATCTATTCATATTTTGTGTTTGTTATGATATTTTTTCTTGATTTATGCTGAACAAAAATTCTATAGATTTATGCTGAAGACTCTCAAACTATTCTCCCCATCCCTTAAGTGTTCTTTCATAATTGTTAAATCTCTTATTTCTTCTTGTCTGTAATCTGTGGGAATTCCTCATATTAAATTCTCATTCATCAATATTTATTTGTATGTTTATCCTAGGATTCTCCTTCCAGTGTAGTACTTTTATTTCAGTTGTGAAATGCTTTATTTCTAAGATTCTAACTTTTTCATATTTACATGTTTTTGTTCTTCCCTACTTCTTTTTGAGGGTTTCTTTTTTAATCGATGTAATTATTTCATGAGTATGAAGAATTATAATTCCTCCAATTCTCAAATTTAATTTTATCTTACATAAATTATTGTGTGGTTGTTGTTTTTTAGGGGAGATACTGTTTTCTCAATGTTAAATGCCTTCATATATTTCAGAATTTTATTGTTAGATTGAGATTAACCCTTTCTTTCTCATTCTCTCTCATTTCTCCTCTTGTTTCTCTTTGTTCACTCTTTTCTATTTCTTGATTTTAAACAGTTTTATCTTAGGACTTGGGCTCCCATTTCAAAAGTAAACATATTTTATTATGGAAATTGGAGATTCTTGCTCCTGTCATAGAAAGGATATTAAAAATAAAGCTATTGACTGGATAAGTTAGTTCTGTTTTTTCTTAATGAAACAAGGTTCATGTTGTCTCTGTCACTAAGGCTGCAACTCACTGTAAGATGCACTTCAAGTAACCAGCAGAAGCATATAGTTCAGTCTCTTTTTCAAAGTAGAAGAGACCCAAATTTGTCCTTAGATTAAGAAATAAATCTGAATCTAGATCGAACTCATTTGGAAATTGTTTAATCTTTACTGTTCCACAGACATGCTTTAGTGACTAACTCTCAACCTGGAGTCTTGTAGGTTCATGGTTTTCTATACCTTTCTATTCTGCTTTTGTTTTGTGAAAATGTGATATAATATTTGCAAACAGAAATAATATATTGGTTTTCTGTTTTGATATTGTGTCTGTCATTCTGTCAAGTCCGTATTAGAGAATGGAGCAGAATGTGAGGTCTTTGCATTGATGTGACCAGAACCCAGTATCTGCTGGCATGTTCTGTGGTATTCGTGCAAAAATTTAAGATTGATATCCTGAGAAGCTGCACAGCTAGACACTAGAGCTCTCTCTGTGTAAATTGCATGTGTATTTCACTGCAGCCTACGTGTTACAATCAGTAAATTATCAGATACCAAAAGTTCAGAAAAGCAGTAAGCAAGGAGGGTGGCATATCAATGTCTCAAGGTGAGAGTCAATTTGAAATGTGAAAGAGGAAACAATAAAACTTTCACATAGGAACAAAAATTAGAAAACATTTAGTCTGTACATTGCTCTCCTATCTCATGTCTTCTATTTTGTGTGTGATAAGGGATAGAAAGTCAGATACTTTGTTTATGGTGGGTTAATGGATGTAATGGAGTAAAATGGTCAAAGATTGAGGAGAGTAGAAAAAGTACATCATAATACTTCTCTAAAGTGGGTGAGAGGACTTCTATTTTTGGAAAGGTGGAGTAAAAGTACCCTTAAAACAGATATCGATTTTCAGATTTAAAACAACTCAACACATGGCCAGGGCAGTGGATGAAAATAAACACATATATCAAAGCAAATATGAAATTTCAAGACAGCATGAACAAAAATGATCCTCTCAGCTTCCAGACAGCAAAACAATAAGTCCTAAGAATTCTTTCTCATAAAGCCATTGATATATGTGTTTCTCAAAAACAAGGGAATAAATCATTAAAGAATAAGACATAGCATCCAAGCAGAGAAAAAAAAAAAAAGATAGAGGCAAAAGAAACCCCATAGTGCCAGAGAGAAACAAATTCAGACTGAAGCATGTCAGAAGAAATTGAAGTATATAATATAGTATTAAATTTATGGACAGTAGATTTTTCACAAGTGGGGAGATTTTGAGTGTTAATCGTAGGTACCTAATAAAGAAAGCAAATGGAAACATTCACTCAATGAAAAAAACTTGAACAAGAAATAAACATATTCATAATAAATAATAAGTATAATTATCATTTTTCATCACAAATATGAATATTTACCTAATCACGATAATATAAATTTCCACTTATCTAGTCAAAATTATAACTGATGAATGAAGTGGGAAGGGGGGACAGACAACACGTGTTCTGTGTTTGGATCTGCATGTTTTAAGAACTACAACCACAACTTCAGTGATAGCTAGTCAGTAGATAATATCTAACACTAGAACATTTAAAAGTATACATTTTTTAAGTGTTTAGAGATACATACCAAAATAGCTAAAGACTTGAATATGATGGCCTATAGGGAGTTGGAAGCTGGGAAGATGCTATTTTTATGTAACACACCTTGAAGTTTTATTTAACACTTTATATATAAACATAGGTATTTTTATATATTCTTTATATGAATATATAACTACTTAAATCTAGTTTTATTTTCATCAAACAATGTAACTTATACATAGGCAGACAGAGCTATGAATTTATATATGAATTTATCTTCTACAAATTTATCTATGAAATCTCTGGCAATATTTTCGACCTCTGTGAATCTAACATTTTTCATCTGTGAAATTAATATAATATAATCTACCTAAAACAGTTGTTACTAAAAGGAAGTTATAGGCCATGTAATACTCTTGATATGTTGTCCATCACATAATGGGGACTAAAGATATGAAGTTTAAAATATACATAATTGAAAACTGATTTGTAAAATATTTCCAAAGCTTTTTAATGGCTATTTTGCATCTTGTTAAATTAACGTCTTTCCACTATAATATACAAGATAATTATGTACTCTAGCAGATGAAAGTTTAAGGGATAAGATGAATAGGGTAAAATAAAACTATTCATGTAGACTAAAACTATTGAAAGATCAAATACATCTGTAGCAAGGTTTAAGATTTAGATTAATATTCAATTACTGACCATTAAGAATCTGCTTTTTTATTGATATATTTATTATCTCTACATGGTAAAATGCTGAGCGCAATTAGCTTTACAGTGAAAATTATAAGATTAATTATACCCATTGCTTTTGTTTCTGCTCATAACTTGTTTTTTGACTGCAGCATCCTCTTGCTCCGAGTCCGGCCAGTCCTGGACTGAGTGCATCGCATCGTCTTATTGCCGCTCACCTTTGCAGAGGATGCAAAACCAAAGCCATCTCCCCAAGTCTCCCCTTACTCTGCCCAAAGTAAGCACCATTCTACTCTCTACTTCTTTGAGTTCAACTTTTTTAGATTCTACAAATAAGTGAGATTATGCAGTATTTGTCTTTCTGTGCCCAAATTATTTCACTTAACATAATGTCCAACAGGTTCATCCATGCTGTTATAAATGAAAGGATTTCCTTCTTTTTAAAAACTGAATAGTCTTCCATTGTGTATTTACCAAATTTTATTTATCAATTTATTCACTGATAGGCACTTAGGTTAATTCCATATTTTGGCTATTGTAAATAATGCTTCAATGGACATGGGAGTGCAGATAGCTCTTTGGTATACTGTTGTATTTTCTTTTGAATATATACCCAGTAGAGGAATTGTGGGAACATATATTTATATTTTTAATTTTTTGGGGAACTACTGTACAGTTTTTCATAATTTTGTGCCAATTTACATTCCTGCCAACAGTGTTCAAGACTTCCTCATTTTCCACATTGTTAATAAAACTTGTTCTCTTTCTTCTTCTTCATAGTAGCTATTCTTACAGGTGTGAAAGGAAATCTTACTATGGTTTTAATTTACATTTCTCTGATGATTAATGATTTTGAGCATTTTTTTATATCTCTGTTGGCCATTTATATTTATCCTTTTAAGAAACCAGTCAGATCATTTGTCTATTTAAAATCTAGGCCTAGCGCAGTGGTTCACACCTGTAATCCCAGCACTTTGGGAGGCCAGGGCAGCAGATCACTTGAGGCCAGGAGTTCAAGACCAGCCTGGCCAACATGGTGAAACTCCATCTCTACTAAAAAAAAAAAAAAAAAAAAAAAAAAAAAAAAAAAAATACAAAATTAGCCTGGCATGGTGGCACATGCCTGTAATCCCAGCTATTTGGGAGGCTGAGGCAGGAGAATCTCTTGAACCTGGGAGATGGAGGCTGCAGTCAGCCTAGATCATGCCACTGCACTCCAGCCTGGGCAAAAAAGTGAGATTCCATCTCAAGGAAAATAAAATACCTGGTTATTTGTTTTCTTACTACTGAGTTGTCTGGATTCCTTAGGTATTTTGGATATTCACTTTTCACTGGATACATTGTTTGCAAATATTTTCTCCCATTCTGTAGGCTGTCTCTTTACTCTGTGGATTGATTCCTTGGCTGTGCAGAAACGTTTTAGCTTAATGTAATTCATTCATTTTTGCTTTTATTGCCTGTACTTTTGGATTTACATGCAAAAATACCATTGCCAATGACATGGAGGTTTTTCCTTGTTTCCTTCTAGTAGTTTTACAGTTTCCAGTCTGCCATCTAAGTCCTTATTTTGCATTTATTTTTATGTATGGTATAAAATAAAGTTCTGGTTTTATTCTTGTGTTTATGAATATCCAGTTGTCCCAATGCCATTTATTGAAGAAATTGTTCTTTCCCCATGTGTGTTCTTGGCATCTTTGGTGGAAACCAATTAATTATAAATGTATGAATCAATTTCTGGGCTTTCTATTCTGTTCATTTGGTCTATGAGTCTGTTTTTATGACAGTACCATGTCAGAGCTAGTAATTTTGATGCTACACCCACGTACCCAGGTATTATTTCTTCACCATGTCATGTTATCTTTACGAGAAAAGTAGGAGGTTCATTGAAAAATATGCATAGACAAGTATTTTCAAATAATTGACACTTTTCTTAAACTTTCATCATTAAAACTAAATTATTTTGAATTCAATAAGCATTCTTTTAAAAATAGGCATATTACTTAAATGATACTGTATTAAACTGAATATAAAAGTATTTAATATCATAGGGAAGACTACCAGATATTTGCACGAAAATAATTCAAGGAGAAAACCTCTTATTTCTTGAACTTGTTTCAAATCAACAAAGTCATACCTTCACCTGGAGAGAGAAAGTAGAGTTAGTGCCTACATGTTGACAAACAATAATGCAACCCAAGTATTTCCAGTGTTCTGGGAAATGGTTTCTCCTCAGTCCATCTGCTATGAGTCAAAGTCCTTTATTTGGGTAGTTCTGACATTGAGTTTGGCCCAATGATTTCAAAGAAAAGTTCATTCCGCACCAGACCAAACCAGAAAATTTCTCTATCTTACATTACCACTGGGCTTTTTCCCTTTTTTTCAGATTTCTAGAAGCGAGGGGTTGCCAGGATTGTATACTAGTGTCTGATAGGAGAAACTTAAGAATATGAAGTTGTAATAGGCCTGATTCTGCTGGTCTACATCTCTCTGAATTTTATTTAAATTATATCTGCAGCATGAAAGGTGGTCTTTCTTACAAGTTGGATTTTATGAAATTAATTTTCTGCATGCAATTGGATTTTATTTAGAGCAAATGGGTTGTTCTCAGATGTGTAAATACCACTATCTGTAACTTGGCACACTGTCCCATGATGAAAAGTTATGCACCTCTGAGACTTCAATCATTCTTTCAAGCCTAGAACATCATTTAGCTTATTCCAACAGAAATTTGCTAAATGCTAAGGGAGCATTTAGCACACTCTAAGATTTATACTCATCCAGAAATGAATCTATTATATTATTGGTTCAAAAGAATTACTGTTGTAAATTTTTTATATGTGGAAGTTTTTATCAGGCAATATAATGCTTAAGAATTAGGACTACTTGGCTCTTTTAGTTTCATTTGTGTAATGTTGCTTTTAGAATTTCATAGTTTAGACACATAACATTTTTCTAAGCAGAAATCAAACTGCCTTATATTACAAATAATAAAGTAGCTTCAGAAAATGACTTGCAGAACAGTAGGTGTCCACTACTATCTCTTCTTCTCTCTCTCTCTCTGTCTCCCTCTCTCTCTCTCTCTCTCACACACACACACACACACACAGAGAGAGAGAGTCCCCGCATTGTTGTTTCACTGATTACCTTTCTTTTCTTTCTTTTTTTTTTTTTTTAATATTTTTTGTCTGTTTTCTCTAATAAAAATCTCTTGACCTCCAAACAGAATATTTCCTCCCGGTATGCAATCTTCCTACCATGACATTTATCGTATTTCATAGTTTACTTAATTACATGTCTGTGCCCACCAGACTCTATACAATTTGTAACAAGGACCATGCCTATATTGTTCCTGTTCATATCCCTAGAATTTTGCACAGTGTAAGGCATATGGCATAGTCTCAGCAAATATTTGTTGAATTAATTCAGGAATTAATATGATTTTAACGCAAGACTCAAATAATGATCCATGATTACCTAGCCTGAGTTTTTGAAAATATATATTATGTGAATACTTATCAATATACTTTTATGTATGCAGTTTCCTGATTACCATCATATCCCACACAATGATATTATTTTTATTGTTTCCTTCTTCCTAATAGAATATTTTAATGAAAACACTTTACTAAAATCATTTCTTCTAAACATAATAAAATATTAAATAAAAACTTTAAATAAAATAATAGATTTTGTTCTGTTTACTATGAAGAAAATCAGAAGAGTGTGTGCGTGTGTGTGTGTATGTGTATGGGTGTGTGTGTGTATGTGTGTTCCTTACGGTAGCTGATAAGGCACATTTCAAGGATGAGAAGGAATCCTGGATTATGTTAACTATCATAAATAATTGGAGGGCACATGTCTTGCTAACTATAACTATTCAGATGACAATCAGAGGCTCATTAGCCTTACAAATATCAATCTCAAGTGCTCTCTGTACTATGTATGTTCTCAGAAGACTAATGAGTTACACTAGACACATATAACAAAGCCCCTTATATGAATGCATTTTCCCACTACCTGTGTATCACACAAATGCTACGATGAAAGTTAAGGCAAATGAAAAGCATCACTGAAAATCAAAGGTCAACTATAAGTCACCTTAATATTACTGGGGAGAGAATGGGGGGGGGGGAAGTGATGAAGTGGTAAGGAAGTATGATTTCCTATAGCCAATTCCACATACATAAAATCAACAGAAAATCTATTCAGAACCCAACACACTTTATTATCTCTTGGAGACAATACAAATAGGAAGCTTACATCTTTAAATATACTAAACATACACACTTTTTCATGTAAACAGTGGCTGATCCAGAATTACAGTTATTAATTATGCCAACATTTCATTTACAGAAAAATAAATTTTCATCTTTGAAATGCTAACCTTAAACTAATGTTAAAATTATACAAAGCATCTGTAACAGAAAAACAGCCAGAATATGAGCCAAACAAGCAAATGCTTGACCATAAATACATGGATAATTGTTTCTAGTCTCATCATTTACTACCATTTTGACCTTAATTTTTCTAAGCCTCCGTTGTCTGATAATGCAAAATAGTCCCACCTAAGTAGGTTTCTAGTGAGGATTAATAATATAAAGCCCTTAGTACAGTTTGTGCTACAAAGTAGGCATCCAATAAAAAGTATTATTGTTTACTTGATTTAGAGTATGAGAAGACTCAAACACACATACATTGCCAATTATGCTAGAACATAATTTTTAAACTAGTAAATTAATTTTTTAAACCATTCCTGGTTTTTTAAATGCAATTTTTTCCTCAGTAACAGATAAACAAGCAAGGACAATTTAATGACAGTTCCAGCATTGTTTGTTCATTTTTTTTGTTTCCCCTGAGTCCCTATCATTGCTTATTTTATTTTCCATTGCTTAACAGATTGGAAGTGAAAAAACATAAGCAAAGAAATACAGCTAAAAAAATAGTCCCCATGTTGATTGAACTTATTTCAAGAGGATTTCAACAAATTCCCTCTTCATCAACCCAGATTAGTTGGAAAGCCTTTGGTATTTGTCATTCTTCACAGATCCTAATGAACAACTTACTTTGGCAATATGAACTATCCCAATCCAGCTATCTCATCTGGATATTTTTCCTATTAGCTAACTTCCTCTGGCTCAAAAGATAGCAGTACAAAGATCTGAAAAAACAAAAGGGAAAAAGTGGGTTCTAGACATCATCCCACTTTCTCCAACACCCAGGCACTCATCTTTCCTGTGCCCAGTTTCTTTTGGCTAAGTGAAAGTTAAATGACTAAATATGGGAGAGTGGCAACTTGGATTGCCAGAACAATTTTCAACATTAAGATTGTGGATTGTCCTTAACTTGCATATTGCTGCAGACTTGACATAGTTTCAATGCTTTATGACTCAGAATTATCTACAGAAACAGAACTAATAGGAGATGATAGATATTTACATAGATAGATAGATAGATAGATAGATAGATAGATAGAGAATTTATTAGGAGAATTGGCTCCCATGGTTACAGAGGCTGAGAAGTCACAATATAGGCCATTTGCACTCTGGAGAAACAGGGAAGTCAATGATGTAACTCTCAATCTAAAGCCAAAGGCCTAAGAACCTGGAAGTTATTGGTGCAAACCCCGGAGCTCAAGTGCCAGAGAACGTAGTAGTTCCAATGTCCAAGGGCAGAAAAGAAAGTTGTCCCAGCTCCCAAGAGGAGAAAAGGAATTCACCTTTGCTCTGTCTTTTTATTCTATCCAGGCCCTTAGTTAATTGGCTAGTGCCCACCTACATTGGTGGAGGGTGAAACTTTTTTTTTTTTTTTTTTTTTTTTTTTGAGACAGAGTCTTGCTCAGTCACCCCAGTCTGGGGGCAGTGGCGCATCTCCGGCTCACTGCAAGGCTCGCTCCCGGTTCCCGCCCATTCTCTCTGCTCAGCCTCCCAAGTAGCTGGGACTACAAGCGCCCGCACTCGCCCGCTATTTTTTTGATTTTAGTAGAGACGGGGTTTCACTGTGTTAGCCAGGAGGTCTTGATCTTCCTGACCTCGTGATCCGCCCGCCCTCAAGCCTCCCAAAGTGCTGGGATTACAGGCGTGAGCCACTGCGCCTGGCCGAGGGTGAAACTTTCTTAGTAGACTGATTCAAATGTCAGTCTATTAAAGACTATTATTTCAGGCATAGCCAGAAATAAAGATTTACCAGCTACGTGACTATCTAGTCAAGCTGAAACCTAAAATTAACCATCACAGGTACCATTTATTAAGGCAAAATATAAAGAAATAAATTAATTATGAAGAAGCCATTTTATTTTCTAAACTAAAATAGATATCAGGGCAAATGAAAAGTAAATATAAGATTTGGTGTCTTCCCCAAAATAACACATTACATAAATATATCTATATTTTAAAAGCGCATAAAGGAGTCACAAAGTATAAAACAACAATCCAAAAGGTACCAAAGAGAAGACCATGTAACATAGGGAAATTAGAGTAAGAAGAAACTAAAGGCCGGGCGCTATAGCTCATGCCTGTAATTCCAGCACTTTGGGAGGCCGAGGTGGGCGAATCACGAGGTCGGAAGATGGAGACCATCCTGGCTAACATGGTGAAACCTCGTCTCTACTAAAAATACAAAAAAAAAAAAAAAAATAGCCAGGCGTGGTGGCGGGCATCTGTAGTCCCAGCTACTTGGAAGGCTGAGGCAGGCAGGAGAATGGCGTGAACCAGGGAGGCAGAGCTTGCAGTGAGCCGAGATTGCACCACTGCACTCCAGCCCGGGCAACAGAGCGAGACTTCGTCTCAAAAAAAAAAAAAAAAAAAAAAAAAAAAAAAAAAAAGAAGAAGAAACTGAAACAAACAAACAAAAAAAGAAAACAAATACACTAAGCATACAGAATGTTTCCACTTTCTATGAGTTATTTTCCTAGGTGACATTTAAAAACAAGCATAAATAAATGAAAAGGAAGAAATCATGCTGAGATTAAGCAAGCAGAGTTGCCCAGTATGGAGATGAATATATGATAGCAGATAACACTAAACATGTAAGAAAGTGTCTATACACTTAAAACACAGGGCTTTTTTTTTTTCCTATAGTTTTTCTAGGAGATAAGAGCTGAAGCCTTTATGTGCTAGTCAGAAAATGTTTTACCACATCCATTTTTCTTTGTATGGATAGATGCAGAGAGCAGCAAAAGTGGACTGAGCAGCTTTTCTTGAGCCTAATATATTTTGGTATTTCTTTTTTAAGAACTGCAAATGACCTGTGAAAAGGGAGGATATACAGTCAACTTTATTTTCAAAAAAAAATTATCCATAGAGCATTTTGTAATTTGTCAACAGCTCTGTACTCTTGGGGATGATCACCTCCAAAATTTTCTGGAACACTTACATATCTCAGACAGGTAGAGCAAAACAGGAGCTGTTCTTTTAAAACTAATGGTTTTGACTATTGTCTAAAATAAAATAAAATAAAATAGGAACTCCTTCATGAAAGATAATGGAAACTAATTAAAAAGAATAAATGTTGTATACTTGCCTAGGTAATAATGACTTTTATGCCTTTACATCCTCTTATCAGTCAAAATGAACCTACACAGAAAAACTTCTGTATTTGCACCATAAACAAGAGCACAGGATTATAGAAATAGAAAGCTCTTTTTTTCCCCCCATTTTTGTAAAAGTAAAGGAAAGCAAGTTTTGTTGTTTACAGTGCAATTACTGTGAGGTGATAGTTACTTATGTGTTAATCAATAAGACAATACTCATTTCTCTCTAGGATTTCATGTTTGGAGATGACCTGAGTAAAACAGGACTGGTCCTTAACTCAAAATCAAATTTGGTTTATAAATGAAATTTATCTCATACCTTCTAAAAGTGTGAGTTGGTCAGTCATATCATTCAAATCCTCATCTACCCTCATGAGAGTATCTGGTTACAACAGGCAGTCAGAATGGATTAGCAATTTGAAGCATAACTAATTTTTAAAAGAGACATTAAAGCTTCTCCTCAGTAGAATGTTGACTGTCATAACAATTGAAAATGGGTCATTTACAATTAAACACATGAAACCATTTCTATGGTTAAAGCATTGTCATTTGTATAATACCTGAAATAACTAACACAAACAAAAAATGCATTACAAAAAGCCATTTTGAAGTCTTTATGTAAATTAAAATTTTATGACATCAAAACAAATGTGAATTTTGTTTCTGGAAGTGTGTGCTTTTGAATAAGCATTTGCTAAACAAGGTGTGAAATGTTTTGTGTGTACTTTCTTGTGTAATCCTCAAATATGCTCTATACAGTACCTCACAGAGGGAAAAATCTCAAAAAAATTTTATGTATTTGAAGTTGTCTGCATCAGAGCTTTTGGTATGTCATCAGAATATTCTGTAGCAAACTCATTTGTTGGTAAGTATAGTAATAGTGTTTCAGATTACTTATGTTATATGAGATTTATGCTTTAGATTAAATGCATACATATATTTGAAGAGAATTGTTTGAATATGCTGTACATGTATTTGAAGATATTACATTGTCCAAGTGCATCAAACTGCCAGTATGTTGTAAAAACATTAAGCTGCAAAACATTAAAAAATCTTATTCAATGTTTCATATTATTAACTTTCTATGGCTTAATTTTTTAAATATTTCAGTTTTCAATATTTAGACTACTGTGTAGTCTAAATATTCTGTCATGGGATAACCTAAGGCATAGTTTTAAAACTTGAGCTTTTGTGAAATTGTTTTTTGATGTTCTTAATAACTGTCTTCCAAATAAATTTATAAAACAAATCTATTTTTAAGAAGGTATCTGCCTATAGTGTAAGTGATTAGCCACTATTGTGCAAATATATTTCAAATGACCCCAAGACGCTGGATGTACAAGCATCAATGAAATAATCACAATGCAAATAATAAAATACAAATATAAAATACAATATGCACTCCAAGTTTAAATACACTGGTTAATTTAGTTCACTTATCTTGCAAAGTTAGGTTACCATAATTATTATCATTGATCACAACACACAATTTTTATGACATTTAAAAATCTATGCAATGGCTTATTGACTTAGAATATGCACTTTTAAACATAGGACTAGGACATTGTCAATATGGCCCTGTAGGACAGATTAACATTAGCATGTAAGATTTCCTTTGTGCAACCATAGAGATGAACCAAGATCAATCATCAAAACAACAGTCAGAAACAGCCCCAGGCTACAGAAACACATTTTTTAAAAGGTCCCCTCTTACACCCCAACTCCCCACTGCAACCAGCCTGGATTCAGTAGAAATCTGACAATTCTGAAATATTAAAGATAAAGATATTAGCAAAACTAAATTCAATTATCTTTTTTCAAATATCCCCTTAGCTGAATACTATGACCCAGAGCTTTACCTTTGAATCAAAAGATTGGGTTGTGGAGATGCCAGAAAAAAATAAAAATGTAGTAAATCTGTATTTACAAGAGAATATACACACAATTAATGTGCACTTAGAACGGAAATACATGTTAATTAGATTGAGTGGCATATTTATGAGCTTTAGTAACAGGCTGAACTAGGTTGACAATCAAATGAGAGATCAAGGAATTATCATAAAAAAATACATTTGCATGACAGATAAAAGTTATTCTTACATTCATGTGGACAAATTGTCTTTTAGCCAAAGCAGCTGTAACTTGCAGCTGATAAGTGAAATCAAAATTGTTCAGCACATCCCCCAATATCTTGCCATATTAATTAGAAAGCTTTCTACACTATTACAATTTAGCCATGAAACATGACATCAAAACTTAAGATTAACTGCTAACTGGTGATTTACATGATAAAAGTCACATTTGCAGTTGGAAAAAAGAAAATGGCCAAGGAAAATTGTGAACTGCAAATGTAGTAAAATCAAACCTGTATAGGGTCTTCAAGAAGTAGATAGTGATTTTGAATTTCTTATGCTTAAGAAATGTAATAATTTTACTTTAGAATAAAGTTTGCCCATAGTTAGATTTGACATATTTTACCAATCTATAACCTTTTTTTTTTTTTTTTTTTAGAGATAGAATCTCACTCTGTCGCCCAGGCTGGAGTGCAGAGGTGCAATCTCGGCTCACAGCAACTTCCACCTCTGGCGTTCAAGCGATTCTCTTGCCTCAGCCTCCCAGGTAGCTGGGATTACAGACATGCACCACCATGCCTGGCTAATTTTGTATTTTTAGTATAGGAGGGGTTTCTCCATGTTGGTCAGGCGGGTCTCGAACTCCTGACTTCAGGTGATCCGCCCACCTCGGTCTCCCAAAGTGCTGGGATTACAGGCATAAGCCACCATGCCCGGCCTCCTATAAACTTTTTAGTAGCCCTATGCGTGCTGACATTTTGCTACAGAATGAAGTTTTGAGTAAATATTATCAATGACACAATTAAACAACTAATGATACGTAATAATGTTTTAGATAGAAAAGGATTAGGTTTAACCACATGCAACAAAAACATCAAAACAATGGTAGCTTAAATAAAGTCAATTGTTCCCCCATAAAGCAAAGACCTCTTGTGTTTTTGCTTTATAATCTTGATTGCATGGATTTCTTTTCAAAGGGTACAATATAGTCCAGGAAACTTGCAGTTCACATAATCATATGCATATTACACATAGCAACAATACAGAAGAAAGAAAATTATCAATCTCACTGAAATGCAGCTCCTATATCTTTCTCAAAATGCTCCACGACACTTTCATTTGCATCTCACTGGCTAGAATTTGGTCACAGGTCACTACTAGCTACAGGAAATGTTAGAAATGTGGTCATTGCTGCCTAAATAAAAATAGAAGTTACATTAAGCAAGTAGAGGATTGATATTAAGTTAAAAAGTATAGTTTGCTAGAAATAGTATTTTACGTCACAGAGGCTCCTGTTTTTTGTTTTTTGTTTTTTGTTTTTTTTTTTTTTTTGTCTTTTCTTTCTTATTCCATCATATCCTAACTTCTTTAAAATAAACTATTAAGTCCTTAGATGAGTGACATAGCAGTGCACACAATATGTAAGAAGCCTAGAGAAAGTTCTGTAAGGACAGCAGATACTGCTATATTGGTTTTAGCCAATCTAGACACTAAAATTATGATACTACTTTATAGTAGCATATACTGTGGCAAATTACCTATGTAAAAAATTTTTAAACTGCTGATTCTTTTATGTACAGATTTTAGAAATATTAAAATTTATTCTGTTGAGCATTATTAAACCTTCTGTGTGTTGAAGGCCTAGTCCATAAACTATGAGCAACATCTGAAAACACCCTGATGATAACCAGAGTGGCTGGAGAAATGCTCTCTGCATTGTTACTGCTGGCATCTATTTGATTTCTGTCCCCCTCCATGATGTATACTAGAACTTCAAATTGTTCTTTTAAGTCCCTTATCACTAAATCCTACTCACTTGCTTATGTTTGTGCTTCAATAGAGTCATTAAATATTGAGGCTTCTCTTGTTGCTTTGAGATTATTGTCTTTACTCTGTTTCTCCAACTTTGAATTATCCAGGCAAACTCAAAATGCAATCACAATGTAGCTTATAAGATGGCAGCAGAAGGAGATTTGATATAAACAGACGAGCTAACACAAGGATGAAGGTGAAGGTAAAGATTTTAGAGAGGTAGCCACAAGTCACAGAATGCCAGTAGCCACTGGAAGCTAGAAGAAACTAGGGATGAATTTTTCTCTAGAAGTTTCAGATGGAGTATGGCCCTTTGACACCATGATTTTGGCTCAGTAATACAGATTTCACACTCTAGCTTTCAGAAAAGAGAATAAATTTCTGTTATCTTAAACCACCCAGTTTGTGGTAATCTGTTACAGTTTCTACAGGAAACTAATACAATAATTTTATACAAATAAAAATATTTTGAGTCTTAATTGTTGCCTTTATTTTTTAACATGGATTTTTTTTTTTTTACCTGCTTACCTGCACAACTAAAATTCTACTCACAATTGACTTCCAAAAACTGATAGCAGGATGACTTTTTGCAACCACTACACACTGAGAGGAGCTGTTAGAGGTTATCGATGATCTATACGATATATCAGGCTATATACCTGACACTGGATACAAAACAGTAACCTAGAAGTTGCAGGACCTTTCTGCAAAGATTTTACAGTCTGTTGGAATACAGTAACAAGTAAAACAATAAATGTTTAACTACGTTATGATTCAATGTGGACTAGCAATAGGAGGACTCATTTTAGATTGGGTGGTCAGATGCAACTGTCATGAATAGATTATAACATTTAATTTGAAACCTAAGGAATGTCAATGCCTCAGTGATATTATAAGTAAAAATTAACATGTAATTTTACTCTGGGTTTCAATACAATAGTGGCTTATGAAATCAATTAAGTGAGTCATGACTAGTCATTAAAAATTTTAAAAATATTCAGAGATATCACATATGGTAAGGATAAGAATCAGCATTGTTTTGTAAACTCTAGTTGTAGTTTTTACACACACACACACACACATATGCACCCACACATGTTGCGTCATAGTATGCAGTTTATTTTTTATTGTAAACTATGGCCACAAAAGCTGAAAAGACAATATTCCAGCTAAAGGACACAGTAGGTGTGTAGGTCTTAAAGAAAAACAAAAGTTTGAACTATCTAAGGAAATAAAGCACCTCAGTGGACCCTACCTTAGTGAACACTGGGTGGAACAGTGGTGGAGTGGGACAGGCATGTGGAGGAAGGAGTTAGGCATGAGGATGGTAGAGTCAGCAGGGCCTGCTTATGCGTGCTGTTAATTAGAGGCCCTGCCTTCTATTTACACATTTACTCAGTTGTGTGAAAAACATATTGGAAAAATCAAGAGTAGAAGCAAGAATGCCACTCCACAAGCTACAACAGTGGTATAGGCAAGAGATATTGGTGATTTATACACAGGTGATTGTGATGGTAGAAAGAAGATTCTATTGGGAAAAGGTTGAAAAGTATGTACTACAGTAATGCCAAAAATACAATGTTTGCATACTTTGGATTTGGTTTTCTTTTTACCTTTCTTCATGTCTTGTATCTGGAGAGCACTCATCATATATCTATAGAATTGCAAGATGATATATTATTGTATTTAAATTAAATGTATTTTATTTTCTTGCCTTAATCTGATCTACATTTTTCCTTTACTTGTCTCCTTTCTATTTCTTCAATTCCTTTTGTGATTTTCTGAAAACAAGGACTACAACGTATTTGAAATTGATAAAATCAAACTGAAAATGAAGGAAAATTAAAATAAATTCTTTGTCCTTCTAAGGATGGGCATGCAACATATTATCTAGTTTCAGAATCTTACCTACCTTCAACTGACAACTTGAGGCTGTGGTCAGTCAGCTGATTCCAGGACCAACGATGCTCCTAGAGGTACATCATTCAGTCTACACATTTCTGTTTCGAAAATACACAATAGGTTAGTGAGTGCAAATATTTTGTTGGTAGTTTCCTTACTTTTGATATTTGTTTTTATTTTCCATTTGAACATATTTTCTGCCTTCCCCCGAAGCATAGCAGGCATAACCTCCTCTAGAAATGTAAAGAATCAGAGGCAGAATGGGGTTCTGAGGTAACTCATACTCTATATCAATGTATTTTAGTGTTATTTTAGTGACTTTTCCAGACCAGTAAACTTTTTTGTTTTGTTTTGTTTTGTTTTGTCTCTCCCCCTCTCTTAATTCTACCATATCTCATATGCAAAAATAAGGTGCAGAGAAAATTGCTAGGAGAATTTGGCATGTGAAAATCAATTTACATTCTCTTTTCCCATCTGAGCTGCTTCCTCTTTGGGTCATTCATAAGGTGCCTGTGGGTAGAGATATTTTATTTAATGAGGATGAGTTCTTTCCACATTGTGCTTACACACCCTGGTCAATCAGCACATCCACACAAGTCCTCAAATGCAGTAGAAGGGAAGTACCACACTCATGATTTACCAGTCCAGTGTTTTACCATTCCCCTCATCTCTTAAGGAAAGCTAGTTTGGCAAGCTGTAGGTATACTTTTATGCATATGCTAACGGCAGTATTTTTGTGTATACAATTAATACCTCCATGTATGGGGGTTCCCCTTGTGTGTTTTCCAAACATAGCTTCTATCCAAAATGGCTTTAGCATTTTCTGAAGCAAAAAAAGTCCCTTATTGTGGTCTTTGGTTGTAAATTCTGTGTCCCCTCCTAAGTTTTTACCCATATGATTTTACAAGGTTAGTGGGCAGAGAAAAGTTTGAGACACTGTGACATGCACACAAAGCGTTAATAATCCGTACAAGTATCTATTAAATAATCCATTTAACAAATACTTTTAAAATCACTCCTGTGATTCAACTTATAATCACAAGAACATTTTTATCTTAAGTGTTGATAGTACTTGACTGTGCTAAAAATGGGCATATTTGTGGTGCTCACAGAGCAATGGTCTAAGGACTGTACTAAATCTTGTTGTTATACACAAATACATTTTGCTTCAATGAGAGAAAACTCACAACACGCAGACAGTGACCAACTGGGGACCCTCGATGTCTGATTCAGGAACTTCAGGCTATTACAATTTAGTACAGAAAAATCCATTCCTTTTGGCCTTAATGTATCATCGACGTTTATTCCACATTTTAAAAAAATCAAAATAATAAAGACAAGAGGGAAGATAAGGTAAGCCATGAAATCATTTCAATAAGTTCCACCTACATTTTTTCTTTCATTTTATTCCTTGCTGCTTTATGGGAACAGTATTTTCTAATATCAAGATAAAAAATCTGGAAGAAGTGAGTAATCCTATTTCCAGTTGTTAGAGTTGTATGAGTGTTCAGGAACTTGTATTGTGTTATGCTTTCAAATTCCATTAATAGTCATTTGCCTTGACAGAAAAATCTCTGCTATTCTGTACTTTTTTGAAACAAAAATCCCTCTAATGGATTTTACCAAGAAGCAAGTGCTTGAGTCTCAGTTTTGTGAGCTGAGACTGGCACCTACTGGTAAAATAAATATAGATCTCAGTTGAAATAAATTTTTTCAGTCATAGGTAGAAGTATATGGTTTCGTGGGCTACTGTGATACTGCTTTCTTTCATTTGAGTTAGTAATATCAAAATTAAAAATTATAAATTCTCATTTTCTATATTCATATTATCCAAGTAACATTTAAAATATAAAAGGTGGCTAATGTCCACTGATTTCAAGAAACTTAATAAATCTATAAACTACCTAAATTTCCAAACAAATTAGAATGAATCTGTCTGAATTTATTATTAAGAATAAGTGTGTCCCACGGAACTGAGTTAAGAACTATAATGGACAATATATAAATGGTCTCAGATATGCCTCAACATTAATTTGAAATCAGGAGTGCCTTATCTCATGAGGTAATTCTATCACTTGTGTTTCTAAACCCAGGCTGGATAAATATCAGTCAAGAAGACCATACAAGTGATTTATGTAATAAACATGAGGTAGACAATAACATTTAAGATACTTGTTTTCTGTCCTTCATGTCGGTTCTTACAGACCTGGTTTGTAGCATCAAGGTCTACAGAGTTGTCTAAACCCAAAAACGTAAGAAGCATTCTTGATTTCTCGTTTGTCCCTATTCTTTTCATCCATTTCCTTAGTAAGTTTTAGCTCTCCATCAGACATATGTCCTATATTCATCTGTTTCATTTAAGCTTTACTGCTCCCCTTGCCAAATCACCATCTTCTCACCTGGAATACTAGGCTCTTAGTTGACAGTGGTGGGGGGAGGATCTTCTGTTATATTGCAATTCTAATAATCCTATTCTGAACACAGCAGAGTGATATTTAAATGTAAATCCCATTTTTAAATTGCATCATGAGCTACAGAAGAAAAAGAAATGTTTCTGTATTCAGGATGGTGTTTGGCACATATTGTATCTACTGTATTAGCAATATTTGCTATCACATTACGCTAATTAAAATTTCTTTACATTTCAAAACAGGATACTAAACTACCTAAATCACAAGGCAAATTTAGCTAGATGATATTTTTTTAAAGATGTATAAATCATAATTCATAGGATTAAATTTGTTTTTAAATTGATTACATATTTGATACACTATACTACAGAGTCTCCAGTTTTATGAATATCTTAGCACAGAGAAAATTTACATTTTATTATTGCAATTCTATAGATTTTTGTCCTGGGAGTAATAAAGTTATACATGTTAATTATTTGTCTTCAACCTTTTCCATTAGGTAGTATGAATATCTAAATTATAGGCGTCAAGTGCTACTTTGGATATCCAGAATATTTTTAACAGCTTTATTAAAGTATAATTGACATTGAGAATTATATGCGCTCTCTCTGTATATATATGCTATAAAAATATACTTCCATTTCTCTTTGACCAATTGAGTGAAGTTTACTTTTACATATGTCATAAACACTTTAATACATTATTATTTTTGTTTTACAATTATTTTTTAAAGAAAGTGGCCAGGTGTGGTAGCTAATGCCTCAGTGTACTGGAAGGCCAAGGTGAGAGGATCTTTTGAGACTGGAGTTTGAGACCAGCCTGGGCAACATAGAAAGACCCCCATATCTACAGAAATAGAGTTAGTCAAATGTAGTTGCACATGTCTGTTGTCTCAGTTACTTTGGTGACTGAGGTAAGAGGATCACTCAGCACAGGAGTTTCAGGCTACAGTGAGCCATGATCATAGCACTGTACTTCAGCCTAAGTAACAGAATGAGATCAAAAATAAAGAAAAGAGGAAGGAAGGAAGGAAGGAAGGAAGGAAGGAAGGAAGGAAGGAAGGAGAAAGAAGAGAGAAAGAAAGAGAAAGAGAAAGAAAAGAAAAGAGAAAGAGAAAGAAGGAAGGAAGGAAGGAGGGAAGAAAAAAGAAAGAAAGAGAGAGAGAAAGAAAGAAAGAAAGAAAGAAAGAAAGAAAGAAAGAAAGAAAGAAAGAAAGAAAGAAAAAGAAAGAAAGAAAGAAGGAGAGAGAGAGAAAGAAAGAAAGAAAGGAAGGAAGGAAGGAAGGAAGGAAGGAAGGAAGGAAGGAAAAGAAAGAAATTAAACTAATAAGTAATCCTATAGTTTGTTATAAGAAAAATTTGATAAAATAGATATGTTATCTTAAAAAAGAACTAAGATCAGAATATTTATCCTTGTGTAGATCCATATTTCTTTCTCTTTTTATCTACAGTCTGAAATTATTATATTGTAATGAGTTATGCTGGTAATGAGTTACTTCAGTTTTTGCATGTATGTCTGGAAAAGTCCTCATTTGCTATTATTTTAAAAGCCAGTTTCACTAGGTATAGTTTCCTAGGTTATTATCTTCTGCGTTTTCATTGTGCTTTAAAAATGCTGCTCAATTATCTTCTTACCTACATTGTAACTGGCAAGAAATATGTTGTCATTCTTATCCAAATTCCTTTTTATACAACATATCTTCTTTTGCTCTAACTAATATTATGATTATTTTTTCTTTTTTACTGGTGTGAGCAATTTGAATATCATGTATGTTGGTAGAATTGTCTTCATGTTTCTTGTACTTGTACTTGAAATTTACTGAGCTTCTTGGGTATAAGGGAATAGAGAGGTCGTCAAATTTGGAAACTTTTTAGCCATAATTTCTTCAAATGTTATTGTCTACCCTCTCTCTCCTCTCAAGGATCAGAGAGCAGAGATCTGTACACAGGCAAAGGCAACAAAGAGGCTTTTGCTTGGTGATAAAGCATTGAAAAACCACACAAGTCATTGCGGATTGCAAATAGAAGTTGAATTAAAAGAAACAAAGAAATATTTATGAATTTTGTTGTCATACCAAATAACACAAGCAGTTTAAATTAGTGAACTTTCTTTTGTGCCATTGCATTGCTTTAGTGTAACATAGAAACTTCCTTGAGTTGATTATAATATGATACGTAACCATTTCAAAAAATGACCCAATGTGAGCCTTTGCCTTGCTCTGGACTCAGTCTCTTCATACAACCTTTTTCCTCACATTTTAAGCTTCAGGAAAACAAAGGGAACGTCTGGCGTTTTCCCCATTCCTATATTCTCTGTACCTAACATAGTGCCTGTTATATAAAGGGGACCCAAAAATTGACGTACTAAAAGAATAAGTCATCAACAGCTAGAAGAATTGGAAGAGAAGAATGAGAAGAAGTATTTATATTTGAGAGAACAGCATATATGTAGGCAGAGAGTAATAAAAGAGCATATTGCAATTAGGTTACTGTAGGTACCTTTATAGAACAAAGAAAACTCAGAGGGGAATGACAAGGTGTAATAATGGAAGTCACAAATAGCCTTATAGAGCTGAGAAAAAAGAAATGCTGCTTTATTGTGGAGACTTCAGTGAAATATTGAAACATAATCAACTTATGGATTAAAATGAGTAGGTTTAAATTTTGAAAGTTCATGCAAAAATCTAGAGGCTAGATTGAAAGTGGTAAAAACATGAGAACAATAAACTAATTAGAAGTCTACTGCAGTAGGTAGAAGCACCTGAGCTAAGAGAGAAGCAACAGAAATAAAATAGGAGGAAATCTATTCAAGAGAATTATAAAAATCATATCCTAAAACATGTTTTCTTTTTTTTTTAGGTGCAGGAGTGGTGAAAAGAAGTATTTTCAATCTATAGGTGGCATCAAAATCATGTTGGGGAAAAAAGAAAATAAATTAAGCTTTAAAAGCTTGAGGTTGAGGTACTTGTGAAAAATCTAAGTGAAAATAGCTACTTAGCTTTAAAGCTCTGAGAACTAGTATTCATTCATTCAGTTCATCAGTGATTGTTTACTGAGAATCTTTTCTTGTGTGTTCCAGGCACTGTTTTATAGGTGCTGAGGGTTCAGTAGTGAAGAAGTCCTTGCACTTACGAAGCTGAGAATATAAAGTGGATATGAACAAAAATCAAGGAGACAAATGAATACATAGTGGAATTTCAGTTAGTGATGGGTAATGGGAAGAAAATAAAGCAGTTTCAGTGTCTAGAGTAGAGGCTATTTTAAATTGGGTAGTCAGAAATCCTTGTAGGCTAGGAGATGATATTTAAACACAGACTTTCATAATGAGAATGAATTTTGTCACATTAGGTAAGGGAGAAGAAAATGTTAAGTGGTGGCAAGTTGTCAACATTGTCAAAACCTACAGATATATAGCAAAATCAGGATATATAAATGTTCTTTGGCTCTAGCTATTTGGAGTCTACTGGTGAACAAAATGAGAACAGTATGAGTAGGAGAACAGATGTTGGATTGGAAAAGAAAAGAGTAACTGGGTTTGAAAAAGAACAGTTAGCATAATTTTTAAAAGAAAGCTTGATGGCAAAAGAACAGAGAGAGGTAGGACTGATTCCAGGAGTGCCAGGAGAGTAATTTGTATGTTTTTCCAATTATATTTTTATGACTCTTCATAGTACATTTTATGCAGTCCTCTTGAGAAAATATAATCGAACTCACTGAGAAAATAATATGTTATTTTGGGGTGTGTTATAATATATTTTTCTTAGACCATTAATTCCATGGAGAACTAAAGTGGACAAAAGCTGCAGTGCTATAAGTAAAATCTCTGCATGCTCCCTGGCATAGAGCATTGAAATCCAGTCACTCATGGCTTATACCATAATGGTTTGGGCTTAGTATTTTTAAAACATTTTAAAATTAAGGGGTGAGACTTGTTCCTTGAGTCATTGTTTTATAACGAGATTTTAAACTATCCTTTAGAGAATGATTAAAATATTTGCTCTTTCTGATTTAACATCATGGGAGCAAGTCTTGGTAAAAATGTTACACTTTCGATAATAGACATGCAGATATGCCTCTAAAAATAAAAGCTGAAAGACTAAGTATAATTTGGTCTAATAATCTTAGTTCTACCATGCTGGTACTCTTGAGTGTATAAGCAATTCTTACTGTACCAAGTAACCCTTAAAATGTATTGTCAAACTATGACAACAATCGTTATTTTCTTCTCCTTTCAGTGATTGTGCCTTTATATTATCAGGCAGTGATGCTTTTCTGATTTTAAAGTAAGATTTTCTAGCTACTTTTTGAAAGCTTTTATCAAGAAAGCCTCTAGTGCTGAAAATTAAATGTCTCCAGCAATGTGTTTTGTCATTAGAATGTGAACTAATGATCTGATTGGGTCTCTACCCAGAAACTGCTCAGGAGACCTAGATTTTAATTGAGTCTAGCAAGTTAAATAGGGCTGTGTTTGCCATGCTAGGCAACCTTCAGGTCTCAGACAAGTTGCTGAGCATTTTTCATTACCAATTAATATATGACACTTTAAATAATATGGCTTTGCTATTCTTTACTGAAAAACATCTAGGGCAGGGTTCTTAAATGAAAAAAATGTTAAGAATATCTTCAACTCCTGCAATTAGATTTCTATTCAGAATTCTCTGCAATTATTTCTAAAGGTAGAAAGGTGACTCTAAGACTTTCCACATTCTTTAATAATCTAAACCTTTCTCACCACAAGAACAATGTCTACGTTATATGCGTGCATAGTTGCTGAAAATACTTAGGAAATTACAATGCTTTATCATCATTTGGTGAATAACAAATATATGACTTTTCTTTTGGATCTGCCAAATTATTATTAATTGAATCAAATTGTTGTACAGGCTAAACTATTTTTTAAACTGGGCTTTAGGGGACTTAGATTTTTTTTTTTTTTTATTAAGACCTTCCAGAGAAACATGAGTCTGTAAATTAATCTTTACACTGCTTTGTCTATAAAAGTGAGCAAAGAGAATGTAAATAGCTATATTTATTCTATACCATAAATTCAGACTTCATTATAGGCAGACTTCATATTTTCTCTTTTCTAAAATGTTGTTTGGAAACTGGTTGTTTTCAACTTGAAAGATATTTCTGATAGCAAGAAAATTAAAATTGATGATGAGTATTTAAGCTACCACAAGTCCTATTTATTAGACATTGTACAGTCTACTCATATTACTAATGGAAATAAAATTAAATTGAGAGATTTATATAGAGGGTGGAGGTTTTTGAGTCTTACCGTACATATTCTCAACAAAATATAGGCTTTTGGAGGGATAGAAGGAGATGTAAATTGTGGGAAAGAATTACACAATAGACACACACAAAAAATGAAATACCAAGAAATACAGCTAACCAAAGAGACAAGAGATCTCTACAAGGAGAATTACAAAGCATTGTTGAAAGAAATCAGAGATTACATGAATAAATGGAAAAATGTCCATGATAATGGAGTGAAGAAATCAATGTTATAAAAATGGCCTATACTGCCCAAAGCAATTTACAGATTCAATGCTATTCCTATAAAACTACCAAAGTCATTCTTCACAGAATTAGAAAAAAAGTATTTTAAAATTCATAAGGACCAAAAAAGAAAGAAAGAAAGAAAAAAGAAGAGCCCAAATAGCCAAAACAATTCTAAGCAAAAAGAATAAAGCAAGCATCACACTACCAAAATTCAAACTATACTACATAAAGCCACAATAACCAAAATAGCTTAGTACTTATACAGACACAGACACATAGAGCAATGGAGCAGAACAGAAACCTCAGAAGTAAAGCCGCACAGCTGCAATTATCTGATATTCAACAAGGATAATAGAAACAAGCAATGAAGAAAGGACTCCCCATTCAATAAATGGTGCAGGGAGAGCTGGCTAACCATATGCGGAAGAATGAAACTGGACCCCTATCTTTAACCATATACAAAAATAAATGGATGTTTTAATTTATGTATGTCGAAAGGGTCAATGAAGTTACTTAATCTATTAATCACCTCATCAATTTATCATTATTTTGTAGTGAGAACATTAAACATCTATCCTTTTAGCACTTTTGAAATATAAAATACATTGTTATCAACTGTGGTCACCATTCAGTGCAGTAGAGGACTAAAACATATTCCTTCAGTCCATCTAAAACTTTGTACCCTTTGGTCAACATTTGTCCTTACCCCATCCCCTAGATTGCCATGTAGAGTGTACTATCTGTCTAAATTAAATTCAAGATAAAGAAGAAAGAATAAGAATAAACTGTTTCCTTTTATTTTCCTGTATCCAATACTGGTCTTCAGCAAAATTTTCCAAAGTCCTGTGTACACACAAATCCTACCGTCTCTCCAGCCTCATAGGTTGTCACAACTTTCTCACGAAGGGCAAAGGCCCTCTAAAGAATCACTAAACCAAGTCAAGAGACTAACAATTGGAGAGTAATTTTTAACATACATAACAGACAAATAATGACTAATCCTACATAGCGCTTTTTACATATTGTTACAAAAGAAAAAAGCACTATGGAAAAATGTTCAAAAGAAATGAATAGGTAGTTCTGAAAAAATAAATGAGAACGTGTCTCATGCTAATTTGAAAGGATATTCCACTTCTCAAGGAAATGAAAGTTAAAATAATCATTTGGAAATCACTTTCATCTACCAGATTTAAAAATAATGAACATTTTGTTATATTTAATTCTCTCAAATGAATGGAAATTTAGAAAATCTTATTAACATTAGCGGGAAGATAAAATGATACAAGGTGTAGGAAGAGCAATTCAGCTAAATCGGTCAGTGATTAAAATGCACAAACCAATTTTTTTGTAACTAAGTCGAATTTTAACTTTTGTCTTTTTATCAACTTTTATTTTAAATTCAGAAGTACAGATACAGGTGTGTTACATCGGTAAACTTGTGCTGTGGGAGTTTGTTGTATAGAATATTTAATCACCCAGGTACTAAACCTAGTACCCATTAGTCATTTTTCCTGATCCTCTCCCTCCTCCCACCACCCATCCCATGATAGGCCCCAGTGTGTTGTTCCCCTATGTATCCATGTGTCACTAAATGCAATTGCAATAAAAATATTGTTTTATCTTTATTCTGTTTAAGAATGTATAATAGACATACCAGTCTCTAGATATGTAAGCATAGCCAAAGAAAGCAAAGACATACATTCTTTGATAGTAACACTAAAATTATCTGAAACGGTAAATGACTAAAAGGTAAGTTTATGTGCCATTTGAGACTTATGTACCATAATTTATTTCGTTAGAGAGTAGTTTATTTCACTGCCCTTTAGTGAAGTAAATTATGGTATGGATGCTGCAATGAAAAAGAATGAAGCAAATTTAAGTATCAAAATAAAGATACTAGAACAAAGGTATAGCATGGTCTTATTGGTATAAAACATGTCAGAAATACATGGAGGGATACTCAAAACTCTTCATGCTGTCTATGTGGCATAAACTTGTAGCTATAAGGTGAGAGGAAGACTATGTTTTAGAGCAAATTTTTTTCTATATTTTTAATATTTAACATGTGCATGTAGTAATATTTTCTAAAGGTAGTTCTGATACACATGC
Organism: Rhinopithecus bieti; assembly: GCF_001698545.2. NCBI lineage: Eukaryota > Metazoa > Chordata > Mammalia > Primates > Cercopithecidae > Rhinopithecus > Rhinopithecus bieti. Next base: position 2,379,079 of record NW_016810178.1, read on the forward strand.
CATTATTTTTAAAATGTTTTCTTCTTTATCCATATAATCTGGTTTTTACTAAATTGAATTAAAATGTGAATATATTCAACAGCCTTATAATCTGCAATGTCAAAGATGCTTTCAGGGGAAAGGAAAAAAATAATTGAGAACATATTCTATGCTCTGTCCATCTTGCTTCTCACAATTTTCCTATGAGGTGGACTTTGCCATCTATTTTATTGTTGACAAAACATAATCACTATATTAGTTTGCTCAAAGTCACAAACTAGAAAGAGGCAAAACGAAAATTCAGAGTTTAGTCTTTGATCAAAGACTCAATTTAAAAAAATGCTGCAAATAAAAATTTTCAGCTGGCAAATTTCAGTGATATGAAAAATTTCAGTCATATTTGAATAAAATCAAAGCAGGAAACAAAAAACATTTTGTTTCTCTAGTTGTTTATTGTTTAGATACCTTTTGCACTTTTAAGATGCTTAAGTTTTATGTTTTCTTCCCTTTTTCACCTTTTAGCTTGTGGATTCTCATGAAGTTCCTTCCCCCACTAGAGTAGTTCAAGAAATACCAGCTGGCAAGAATCAGTGCATAAAGACAGAATCCCTTATGATGAACATGTAGAGGAGAATAAAGGCGGCACTTGAGAACTCCCAATATGTGAGGTATAGGGGAAAATCATAGCTTCCATTACAATTATGTCCACATCATTGTATCAATACATAAAGTGAGAATTTAAAAACTCACACAAGGAGATTTTAATGTTTTAGAGTAGTAATATTAGTAAAAATAAAACAGGATTGCAAAGCCAACCTCACAGAGAATTTGGGAGCAAATACCCTGCCCAAGTCTAAAAATTAAGACTTGTAGGTATTGTCTCTCTTTCCCCCCAAAAAAAGTTGTATAGATTTCTAAGATTAGGAGCATATAGAAAGATCAAGTAAAACAAGGAGAAAAGATACTTGCTTCTTTTAATATTACATTCCATAATGAAGTACCAATGAGTTTATAGTGGAAATTAAAAGATTCACACAAAGACATTACTATATTTTAGATCAATATTATTAATTTAACTGCACAAAGTTCAATCAAATAGAATGCAGCATTTAATCAATTTGTTACATTTGGCCTATCTATAGGAATAGAATTTATTTACCTGCTATTGAGACTTTATTTTAGTTCAGTATTATCTGACAAATTTGTTTAAGCACCTCATGTATCCCACACAATTTACTAGCCACAGATAGAGAAAAATGAGTAAGACAGGATTCTTGACCCGGACAATTTCACTGTATTCTTGGGTATGACACTACTTGAGTTGTTTGAAAAAAATGTTGAGCTACCAGATTGATAACATCACTTATATTTACCCACTAACTTGAAAGAAGTCAGATTTCGTATTTGCTGGGAAATATCTAAATCTTGCACTAAACCTAGTGACATGTTGTTCCATTTCTCAACTTGTGTATTACACTGTGTCAATCTTTTGATTTCACAGTCCAGAAGACACAAAAGCATAGAATGAGGCCCAACCACAGTCTACTATTGCCTAAATAAGAAATCTTACTTTCCTTATACTGACATTAATGGGATGTTTTATCCTGGTACAGGCAGAACGCTAAAAGCCTGACACTATCTTCAAAAAAAAATGTCCCAAGTCTTGAGATTCTTACTGTCATCTTGGAAACAAGTGCATAAGACAAAAAAAAAAAAAAAAAAAAAAAATGAAAAGTAAGAGAATGTTTTTCAGAAAATATCACAGAAATCCATTCCATAATTAATTAAATCTGTGAAGTTAGGAAATTAACTTACATTTAATCTCTTTCCAAGAACTTCATATTTAGAGCCTAGCTAAGATACAGTATCTGTTACTGATAAATGTCTTCTTTTATATTCACATAAAACATTTTTTGGGGAAGTAGAATAGCTTATTATATTTAAACCCTGAAATTAATAGGATTTAACAACATAAATTTGTATACATGCATGACAAAAAATGATGACAAATTATTCCAGTGCCCAATGTGGGTTTAAGTATTTTTACCTCTCTGTGGTTTTGCATGCTTGTTTCCTCTGCAATAGCTATGCATAGATTTTGTGTACGTCTTTCTAGTTATTAATTACCTTCAAATGCAGCAAACATGTCATGAAAAGTATTGTGGGGAGGAGATGAAGTAATTCTCAAATTATATTTGGATTGGCTGTCTCAAATCCCTGTAACCTAATTTGTATTTCCTTCCCATAGGGCACATTACCCCCTCCCATATCTTCTCTGCATCAAGTTTTTGATAATTCAGTGAAACTTACTGATTATCACCTGCTCTCGAGGTAGTCATCTAGTGATAGGCACAATCTCTTTCTTGTTGTGCCTCACATTCTAAGCTCAAAATTTAGTTTTATCAATTGCTGTTGTTGTGGTGGTGGTTGTGGTTGTTCAATTTTGTTTTCTCATATACTGTGGGTTTCAATTGTGCCTCTCAGACTAAAACACTCTCCTATTTCAATATGATTAGCACCAATAAAAACCCAAGCTTGAATAATGTGAAACAAATTCAAATATGTGCACATAACCTGGATATTCGTTAGGCCTCACAAATGTATGAGCCTGACTTAGGGAAGATCATTGTATCTGTAGGTTTGTTTACTGACACAGCCACTGTTTATGTTGTGGTACCTGATATGGTTTGGCCAGGTCCCCACCCAAATCTCATCTTGAATTCCCACCTGTTGCGTGAGGAACCTGCTGAAAGATAATTGAATCATGGGGGCAGCTCTTTCCCTGCTGCTCTCTTGATAGTCTCATGAGATCCGATGGTTTTAAAAATGGGAGTTTCCCTTCACAAGCTCTCTGCCTGCCGACATTCACCTAAGATGTGACTTGCTTCTCTTTGCCTTCCACCATGATTGTGAGTCCTCCCCAGCCATGTGGAACTATAACACCACTAAACTTCTTTATTATTATTATTATTATACTTTAAGTTCTAGGGTACATGTGCACAACGTGCAGGTTTGCTACATATGCATGCATGTGCCATGTTGGTGTGCTGCACCCATTAACTCGTCATTTATATTAGGTATATCTCCTAATGCTATCCCTCCCCTATCCCCCCACCCCATTACAGGCCCTGGTGTGTGATGTTCCCCACCCTGGGTCCAAGAGTTGCCATTGTTCAATTACCACCTATGAGTGAGCAGTGTTTGGTTTCCTGTCCTTGCGACAGTTTGCTCAGAATGATGGTTTCCAGCTTCATCCATGTCCCTGCAAAGGACATCAACTCATCCTTTTTTATGGCTACGTAGTATTCCATGATGCATATGTGCCACATTTTCTTAATCCAGTCTATCACTGATGTACATTTGGGTTGGTTCCAAGTCTTTGCTATTGTGAATAGTGCCACAATAAACACATGTGTGCATGTGTTTTTATAGCAGCATGATTTATAATCCTTTGGATTTATACCCAATAATGGGATGACTGGGTCAATAGTATTTCTAGTTCTAGATCCTTGGGGAATTGCCACACTGTCTTCCACAATGGTTGCACTAGTTTACAGTCCCACCAACAGTGTAAAACTGTTCCTATTTCTCCAAATCCTCTCCAGCACCTGTTGTTTCCTGATTTTTTAATGATTGCCATTCTAACTGATGTGAGATGGTATCTCATTGTGGTTTTGATTTGCATTTCTCTGATGGCCAGTGATGATGAGCATTTTTTCATGTGTCTGTTGGTTGCATAAATGTCTTCTTTTGAGTAGTGTCTGTTCATATCCTTTGCCCAGTTTTTGATGGGGTTCCTTGTTTTTTTCTTGTAAATTTGTTTGAATTCTTTGTAGATTCTGGATATTAGCCCTTTGTCAGATGAGTAGATTGCAAAAATTTTCTCCCATTCTGTAGGCTGCCTATTCACTCTGATGGTAGTTTCTTTTGCTATGAAGAAACTCTTTAGTTTAATTAGATCCCATTTGTCAATTTTGACTTTTGTTGCCACTGCTTTTGGTGTTTCAGTCATGAAGTCCTTGCCCATGCCTATGTCCTGAATGGTATTGCCTAGGTTTTCTTCTAGGGTTTTCACAGTTTCAGGTCTAACATTTAAGTCTCTAATTCATCTTGAATTAATTTTTGTATAAGGTGTAAAGAAGGCATCCAGTTTCAGCTTTCTACATATTGCTAGCCAGTTTTCCCAGCACCATTTATTAAAAGGGAATCCTTACCCCATTTCTTGTTTTTGTCAGGTTT
>NW_016810178.1:2386574-2403188 GCF_001698545.2 Rhinopithecus bieti
TTTTTCAAGGTTTTTAGCTTCTTTGCGATGGGTTTGAACTTCCTCCTTTAGCTCGGAGAAGTTTGATCGTCTGAAGCCTTCTTCTCTCAACTCGTCAAAGCCATTCTCTGTCCAGCTTTGTTCCATTGTTGGCGAGGAGCTGCGTCCCTTTGGAGGGGGAGAGGCGCTCTGATTTTTAGAATTTTCATCTTTTCTGCTCTGGTTTTTCCCCACCTTTGTGGTTTTATCTACCTTTGTTCTTTGATGACAGTGACGTGCAGATGGGGTTTTGGTGCGGATGTCCTTTCTGTTTGTTAGTTTTACTTCTAACAGTCAGGACCCTCAGCTGCAGGTCTGTTGGAGTTTGCTGGAGGTCCACTCCAGACCCTGTTACCCTGGGTATCAGCATCACAGGCTGCAGAACAGAGAATATTGCTGAACAGCAAATGTTGCTGCCTGATTGTTCCTCTGGAAGCTTCGTCTCAGAAGGGTACCCGGCCCTTTGAGGTGTCAGTCTGCCCTTACTTGGGGTTGCCTCCCAATTAAGCTACTCAGGTGTCAGGGACACACTTGAATAGGCAGTCTGTCTGTTCTCAGATCTCAAACTCCGTGCTGGGAAAACCACTACTCTCTTCAAAGCTGTCAGACAGAGACATTTAAGTCTGCAGAGGTTTCTGCTGCGTTTTGTTTTGCTATTCCCTGCCCTCAAGAGGTAGAATCTACAAAGGCAGGCAGGCCTCCTTGAGCTGTGCTGGGCTCCATCCAGTTTGAGCTTCCTGGCTGCTTTGTTTACCTCCTCAAGCATCAGCAAAGGCGGGCACCCCTCCCCTAGCCTCGCTGCCACCTTGCAGTTCGATCTCAGACTGCTGTGCTAGTAAGGAGCAAGGCTCCGTGGGTGTTGGACCCTCTGAGCCAGGCACGGGATATAAACTCCTGGTATGTCATTTGCTAAGACCATTGGAAAAGCACAGTATTAGGGTGTGAGTGACTGGATTTTCCAGGTGCCATCTGTCACAGCTTCCCTTGGCTGGGAAAGGGAATTCCCTGACCCCTTGCACTTCCCCGGGGAGATGATGCCTCATCCTGCTTCAGCTCACATTCAGTGGGCTGCACCCACTGTCTTGCAGCCAATGTCTGACAAGCCCCAGTGAGATGAACCTGGTACCTGAGTTGGAAATATAGAAATCACCGATCTTCTGCATCACTCTCGCTTGAAGCTATAGACTGGAGCTGTCCCTATTCGGCCATCTTGGAACCACCCCTCTCCATTAAACTTCTTTCTTTTGTAAATTTCCCATTCTTGGGTATGTCTTTAATCAGCAGTGTGAAAACGGACTAATTCAGTACCCAACATATGACCACTGATTACTTCTTGTTTCTTGATACTTGGGGCATCTTTATTCTCTTTGGTACATTCCTCCATAGTTTAATAAATGTCCCTTCTTATGATTTCCACATCTCATCCTCTCTCCTGAAAAGAAGTACATTTTTCTTTCAGAGATTGTTGGGGAAGAGGAAGAGGAGTTCTCTAGCAGAGAGGCTGACACTCCCAGTGAAACAGTGCTTTAGTTTTCATGCAGCACTTTCCTTCCAGTTCTTTTAAATAGAGCTCCTGGGATTGCGAATGTCAAGGCCTGTTGATGAATAACTGTTTATATAACTGATATGTTTTGGCTGTATCCCCAGCCACATCTCATCTTGAATTGTAGTTCTTATAATCCCCATGAGTCATGGGAGGGACCTGGTAGGAGGTAATTGAATCGTGGGGCGGGTTTTCTCTTGCTGTTCTCGGGAGAGTGAGTAAGTCCCACCAGATCTAATGGTTTTATAAAGGGCAGTTCTCCTGCACAGGTTCTCTTGCTTGCCACCATATAAGATGTGCCTTTGCTCTTCCTTCCACCTTCCACCATGACTGGGAAGCCTCCCTGGTCATGTGAAATTGTGAGTCAATTAAACCTCTTTTTCTTTATAAGTTACCAGTTTCAGATATTTCTTCGTAGCAGTATGAAAACGGACTAATACAATACCTGTAAAGATTCTGTGACAGTCAAGAAGCTTAGTTTGACCGGAGTACTCAGCATTTTCAGGGTAGGGGCTAAAAAGATGAGTTTATATGAATACATAGGCATATACATATCCACATATACACACACATATATGTATATACATGTTTATATATATATGATGTTTTATATGTATATATGTTCATATATATAATGTTATATAGAGAAATCAAATGTTACATAATTTTACAGAATTATATTTAACATCTCCTAAGTTATTTAAATATAAAGCAACCCCCAACTGCCACATTCACTTATTTTATTTAGTCCTTAAAAACCTGAGGGGTGTTGATTACTATATGTTTTAAACCCAACAATCAAGAATGTAAGCAACTTGCTCTGTCATATGACTATTAATGAGTATAGCCAGCAGTGCAGCCAGTTTTAAAAGGCATTGTGATCCACGTTCTTTCCATTACTCCTCATCCTATCCTATTATTGACCCATAATTATTGATACAGGAAATCAGTAATAAAAATATAAAATTTTAAAGAGTTTAAGATTCTCATGTTGTAACTGAATTATTTGAGCTGGATAACTGGCCAGTGGATTTGTAAAGTTACACAGATTGCTCATGATTGAGGTAAGACTATAGGCAATATTTTGATTCTTGGTAAATCCTTATTATTCTGATAAAGCAACATGCTCCAAGGAAGTCATTAATATGTGTTATTATTAGTTAAGCTAGAATTAGTGCCAGGACTCAAATCCATACTGTTTTCTACAATAAGACTGTTAGGACATAAAATAGGGACCATGGATAATTAATTGATATTTCCTGTAATGGAGAAATAAATATTTTAAGATACCATGAAGAGAAATTTGCTGAAATTTTAAAATAAAATTTGAAGAAATATTTTATATCAGCAGTAAAATTAAATTAAATACACTAAAATCGGTGCAATAAAGAAATATAATTAATTAGACACTCAAAACAGAGAGTTTTGTAACAACTAGATATTCAGAGAAAACAAAATGAACACTTTTTATAGCCACATATTTATTTCAACACTAGTATTTTTCATTCAGTTTGCATTATTATCTAGTGAGCAACTATTGTAAGGCTGTCTGCCAGCCACAACTTTTTTGATTTACAAAAAAAAAATGAAAATAATATGTTTTATAAAACAGGAATTTATTGACATATATACCTTAGAAGTATTTTAACAGAGGCAAGCGTGACTGGATCTGCTGGATTAAATAATGTTACTGAATTCCAGTTTCTTTCTGTCTCTCTATTCTGCTTTTCTCTGTCTCCATTCTCAGGTCCTTAACTACTCTTAACTTGAATCATTTTTATTACCAGCAATATCAGTTGGAAAACATGGACCTTCTTCCTAAGCACTCCATAAGTTTACATGCCTGAACTCATTCCTGGAGTCAGAAGGATATAACAATCAGATTGGCCAAGCCCAGGTCACATGAACTAGAATATGATGCTGGAATCAACTCCATAGGAGGTTGTTAAAAGATGTAGAGTGTTTTCCCAAAAAAGGGAAGGGTATTAATGAGAATGGTGAAGATGCTTGGACAGAATAAAGCAAATGGTATCATCATCTAGACACGTGTCTCAAAGAGCTTACAATTTAGTAAGTTAAAGCAATAGGCTCATAATCATAGATACCACTGAATCCCACAATTAAATGTAGCTTTTTACCAAATGATGGAGTAATATTTTATTCAAAAATTTTACTGAGTTCAAAGCAGAGCTTTTCTGGGTTCAAAGCCATGCTGTAAGCTATGTTGTGGAATTGATGAGGCATAAGTGAAACACAGTTTCTGGTTTTAATTTATCTTCTTTGAGGGACACAACACGATACCATATTGGTATGTAGGTAGATACATAGATAGACCACTAAAACTGTGGCTAAAAAAAAAAAAAAAAAAAAAAAAAAAAAAAAAAAAAAAAAAAAAAAGTATAGACAAGGGAGATAAACATACATTAAAATCAAAAGATTCAAGATTTATTCTTTTTTCTTTATTTTACTAGTTAGGAGACTTTGAGCAATGCAACTAATTTCTCTAGGTTTTATCTATAAAATTGAAATAATAGCATTTATATATCTCATACTTTTGTGGGAGTTAAATGTGACAAAATGCCTGAAAATTCTGTGTCATTGGTGAAATGCTTTCCCAATGAAGGCTTTAAAAATGTTCCACATATAAATAAGTAGTTTGTGCTAATTTGTACCATTAGCTTACTGTCTTTTCAGTTCTATTAGTTTACTTTTGGGTTCAGTGGCTGTTTGAAGTTTCAAAAATAATAATAAACAAATACATATATATGACATATGTATGTCATATATATGTCATTTAAATTAATTGAGGGAACTTTGGGCATTAAATGTCCTTAAAACCCAGGGAAAAGCTAAGTTAGCAATGAGAAATAAATTAACAGTCTGATTTGTTTTGGCTGTGTCCCACCCAAATTTCATCTTGAATTGTAACTCCTATGATTCCCACATGTTGTGGGAGGGACCTGGTGTGAGATAATTGAATCATAGGGGTGGGTCTTTCCTGTGCTGTTCTTGTGATAGTGAATATGTTTCATGAGATCTGATGGTTTTATGAAGAGGAGTTCCCCTGCACAAGCTCTCTTTCTTTGCCTGTTGTCTTCTGTGTAAGACATGACTTGCTCCTCCTTGCCTTCCGCATGATTGTGAGGCCTCCCAACCATGTGAAACTGTAAGTCCATTAAACCTGTTTCTTTTGTAAATTTCCCAGTTTCAGGTATGTCTTTATCCGTGGCACGAAAATGAACTACTATACAGTCATTTGTAAAAATCTCTCATGTGAGAGAAATAAGACAAAGTTTTACACATACAAATTGAGAAGTGACCATTTCAAAAGAAAAGAGTATAATTACCAAAATATACACTGACAGAGCACTCTGTGCAAGGCAAGGAAGCTGTTTTAATTATTGCCTATGTTGAGGGGTTAGTGTAGAAGATGGAGGTCAAAAATCTTTTTTGTAAAATGTTAAATATTAATGATTTTAGGCTTTGAGAACCAAAAAGTCTCTGTTATAACTACTCTGTCATTCTAGCACAAAAGCAGCTATAGATAATATGCAAACACATATGTGTGACTGTATGCTAATAAAAACTTATACACAAAAAACTACGAATTTAGTTGAGGGCCGTAGTTTATAAACCCTTGGTTTAAGGAACAAAATCATTAACAAATTCAGCTAGACATAATTCAAATTTGTTTTTCCTTTCTCACGTCTAGCTTTTGCTAGCTTTTTGCAAAAGGTAAAGTGGAAGGAATGATTTTAAAAGTGTCATAATATGATAAAGTATTATTGTAAAAATTTACCTGAAGCATAAAGTGTCTCAAAAGTCATTTTTACAAGACCCATTTTGACGTAATTTAACTAAACAATGCAACTGTATCCAAAAATCACTGCATCTTTGACTAAAATTGACTTATCTCACTCACCAGAAAAGATGCCATTTCCATTAGCATCACTTAAAAATTCAAAACTCTTTAATTCATATAGAGGCAGTTGAAGATCAACTTTAAGATTTTCCATTAATTCACAAAACAATTACCAAGGAAAGGCCTTAATTATCATGCGTTGCTTTTACAATTACATAGAAAAAGGTAATCATCTGTCAACTGAAAAGAGAAAGATATGTATTAATAATAATAATTGTGTGTGTTTGCATATGTGAGAAAGCAAGCAGGAATATATGATATATAAATAGATATAGATCTATGAAGATGAATACAAATAGTGGGAAATGGAATATTCATCTATTTTTAACTTTCTGGAACCATTTCAGCATTTTTTATAACCACTCTGCCAATGTTGAGGAATTATTCTTTCCTACTCTCCCATGAGCTTCTCCCATTTTCTACACATAGGCCTGAATACTTGGTCCAAGAAGAGACAGTAAGAGCGTCCATCCCTTCTAACCACAGTGCTTGGCTGAGAATTGGGGGAGTTGATACGACCCCTTCAAAACTTTCCCTGGAATTTAATGACTGAAGATGGGAAAGTCACTATGGAGCCTGCCAGAATTATGCTAGATGTTTATGGAAATATTTTCTGATTATAAATTTCTCTCTATATATGTACATGAAAAGATAAGATCATCATATGCTCTTGTAGTAGTCTTTTATGGGAAAATACACACTTTTATTCATAATTAAATTGTAACTTTATATTACTGTAAGTTATCCAATTCAGTTTATTAGGATCATAATATTTTGTATACACACAGATACAAATTTGTCCCTCCAAAAGAATTTACCATGTAGTCTCTCAAATGTGAAATGACATTTACAGCTAATATCCATTGAACATTTACTGTGTGCCAGACATTGCTTTCATGTAATAACTTGTGTAATCCCAATAAAATCCCTATCAGATGGTGGCTGCTTTTGTTATTATTATTATTATTATTATTATTGTCATTATTATTATTCCTTTACAGAGATGGGAACTAAGGCCCAAAGAGGCCCAATAACTTGTTCATGACAATACAAGAAGTGGTATAACTGAGATTTGAACCTAGCAATCTAATTTCATATGACCAGCTCTTAACCACTATGCTATTGTTCTATGTATCTGAGAACAAGTATCTGAGAATGTTTACTATGCTCTTGTTAACGTAAGTATTAGCAGCCTTTCAGATTTTATCAAATTAATGGTTTAAAACATTTCACTTCAATTTATTTGATCAATAGCAGGTTTAAGCATCTTTGTAGTTGGCCATTGGTCATTTGCTTTTCTTTTATGAATTACCCCTTCAAAGGTGTTTTCTGTTTTTCTGTTAGGCTACATGTTTTTTAGTTATTGATTTGAAGGAAGTCAGTCTGTTATAGGTGTTGCAATAATTTTCCTTTATCTTGGCATTTACCTTTTATATCTATTTATAATTTTCTCTCTGTAAAGACATTACAAAAGTTTCATGTGGTCAAAACTATCAATCATTTCCTTTATGAATTATTGATATTGTGACTGGCCAAAGAGAAACCACTGCTAGAGGATACAAATACATTTTCCCCTAGTGGTTTTGTTTTATTATAATGTTAAAATATTTAGCATTTTGAATTCAGAAATAAAAGACCTTAATGTATCTTCATCAAAAGGAGTAAACAATTATCTTTATCTATTGAAAAATCATTTCCCACTGATTTTAAATGCCACATATATAATTCCCAAACTTCTACAAATCCTTGGGTCTTATTTCTGAAGTGGCTCTTTTATTCCATTGATGTACGTTTCTTTTCCTAAGTCAGTAATTTATTTCTATTACTTCTAGACATTAGTAATACTTGTAGACACCAGTTAAAGCTGGTCCCATTAAATAGTTATTTGTTTTCAAAACATTTTAACTATTCTTACAAATCTTCCAGATAGGCATTATAGTAAGTGTTGCATATTAATATAAGTATACTTAACACTCTTACTATATTAAATCTGGAAAATGTTTATTCACACTATTTGTACAAGGCTTTTATCGTTATACGTTAAATCTTCCCTTATATATTACCTGGACACTTCTTATCCACTTGTTTTGATGTTGCTATGTGGGAATTACATTTTTCTCCATCATATTTCATTACTACTTTTTAATTCACCACACCCAAATTAGCTTTATTTTTAACCATATCTTTAAATTTTTAATTGACATATAAAATGTGTATATATTTGCCACATACGACTTGGTGATTTTGAAGTATGTATACATTGTGAAATGGCTAAACTGAACAAATTAATACAATTTTGAACATTGCTACAAGAGTAGATTTTAAGTTTTTTCAACACAAATAAGTGATAAGTTTGGGAGATAATGAATTACTGCTTTTGTATCAAAATTTTGCCTATAATTCAGTCATTCCACTAAACTTTTATTTCAGTCCTAACAGTTCGTAACTGAATTAATAGCATTTTCCTGATAGATAACTCTATTGCTATCACTAAGAATCACTCATCTCCTTTCTAAATCTGTAGTTCTTTATATTTATTCTTTATCTCATCTTGTTAGAAAAAAACATTCAAGAAATAGTTGAATCATATTTACAATGCACTATGGTAACATCATATTTGGTTGGATGACATTGAGAGAAATTAATATCTTTTACAGAATCTCAGAACGTGGCTTTATTTTGGAAGAAGGTTGTTACAGATGTAGTTAACTAAGATGAGGTTATCGTAGCAGGACAAATACCACATTAAAACAGAGTTAGAGATTAACATAAACCCAGGGATGCTGAAGAATGCCACCAATCACTAGAAGTTCGGAGGGAAGCAAGGAGCAGATTCTCTCCAGTGCCTGCTACAGGAACCAGCCCTGCCAACACCTTGATTTTGGATTTTTAGCTCCCAAACTAGGACTGAGAGAGAACAAATTTCTGTTGTTTTAAGTCACCTACTTTGTGGTACTTTGTTGCAGCTGCCCTAGAAAACAAATACATGTGTTGACTATAGCTTTTACTAAGGGAAGATGATATCTTTAGGGTTCTAAAGATATTCTTCATCAAGTTTAAGAAATATCCTTCTACTCTTCTTTTACATGAAGTTTATAGTATGTTTGTTAACTAGAATCACTTCTCACCAGGCATAATTAATATGATCCTACTGTTATTTTCTCCTTCGTTAATATTGTGACAGATTGCAAGAACCTCAACAAAAGCCTCTATTCCCTTCCTGTATGTACAAATCATTACAATGTGCTTTTGCAGTTCCTGGGCAGTAAGAGGAGAGGTCTGGTTCTCCATCCTTTGAAGTTCTGCTGTCCTTGTGCCTTACCTTGTGCAACAGAATATAGCAAAAGCAATATTTTTCTATTCCAGGACCAGGCCTCAAAAGCACTTGCACTTTCTGGTGCTTCCTTTTGGAACCTGATCACCACCATCTGGGCAAGTCTGGGCTAGACTGATGGATGATGGATTCTTCCTGAACTGACAACCAGCCAGCTACCCTATAATATAACTATGGTTATCAAGTGCTAAGAAACCACAGAGGCATGACTGAGTCTAGCCAAAGTCAGCCAAGCCCAGCCCAGACTAGGCACACTGCTCAGCTAATCCACAGACTCAGAGAGATAATTAATGGTCACTGGTTTTGGCCACTAGGATTTGGAGTGATTTGTTATGCAGCAAGAATAACTGCTAAAAATATAAACAACTAAATAAATATATGTACATGCATATATAAACTATATAAAAATATACAACTGATACATATATATACATATATGCAGTTTATCAATATATTTATATAATTAAGGCATCCCTCTCTTCTTTTTAAAGAAAGGGTCATGCTATGGAATTATTATAAAATAATGTTAGATCCAAATTGTTAATATATCATTTAGAACTTTTTAAAATCTATGTTCCTGAATAAACAACCTTAATTCTCCAGTCAGTAAAATACATTAATATGGCATTAGAATTCAAATCCTAATAGGAGTAGAAATAAATCATTGTTGAGTCAATGTAAGATATTGATAAAATTGGGCAAACTTGGTTTGCCAATTGGGGTAGGGATAAATCTATTTCAAATTCATCCAGAAATAAGTTTGAAGTTTAAAGTTTTTTAAAATTATTTTTAAATGGAATCAGTATTCAAAAACAAAAGTGAATCTTTGTAATATCTTGGTATTAAAATTATTTTGGTATTAAAATTAATTATTTAATACCAATTATTTTGGTATTAAAATTATTTTAAAAGATAATCAGAGGCAGAAGAAATTAGTGATAAAGAAATTAGTGATATTTTAATACAAACACTTTCACATACTTATAATTTAATCATAAAGGAAAACAACCCCAAAACAAAACCCTGTAATGATAAATGTAAATGACAAATGGAAAATAATTTATAATGTTTATGCTAAAATTATTAATATACATATATACTTAAGTATTAACAGTAAAATCATGTACCATGCCATGAAGACAAATATGTAATAGATATGACTAAGTAAGTCTTTGAGAGTAGAAATTCAAATAGCTATTTATGGGCATTGGAAAACTGCCCCTAAAGTCAGGAAGAGGAGAAAGCCACAGCTCATAAGTGATGCATGTTATGGGCTCTGGAGTGAGGACAGGAGAAGTATCAGAGACATTTGTCATTCTTGACTTTTGTCATTTTCCCTGATGAGAAGTCCTTACATGCCTTTCCTCTGCTTATCCAAGTTCTTTTCCAAAGATTCAGTTCAAATCCCACCTCTTCAACAATTTTCTCACTAGCCCATCTATCCAATCCTATAATAATTATTGCCTGTTCATATACGACTTAAAGCCTGAATCCCACCTTTGGCTCTGATATGTCTTACTTGAAAGGTCATTCATCTGTTCATCCTATAGGTTCTATCATGTCAAAATGTGCTTCTTTCTAGAATGTAGAATTTTGCTTCAGTACATAATCTACATAAATAACATATACACAGATATGTGACCAATCACATTACTTCTTTGTCTTTCAGTGATTGGTCACTGCATGTGTGATAATCACTTTATATACCAATAGTTAAATGTTATTATTTATTGGTATCTAATAAGAAAGGTGTTGCCTTCTTGTCTCCCACTGATAAATCTACGTGACATTTTCAAAAGGGGATAATAAAAGAGGGACTTGGCCGTCAAAGATGAAAGTATAGCAAAGAAAAGAAAAGTTAAAATTTTGGAAGTGAAATTTGAATCAAAGGTAAAAGGAGTTATAGAAGAAATCTGTGTGTGAGTATGTTGGCACTGCTACCATTTAAGACTCTAGATATGTTGCCTGGTGAACTTAGTGAAGGCAAAATTATTTAGGTAAATGAGGAAAGGGGTTGTGAGGTTCTGTGTCCCAGAGAAAGTGAAAATGGCAACAAAAACAACAACAAAACACATTTTACATTAAAGAACCATTTAGAGTTATTTCATAAGATTGAAAGCACAAAGAATAAAATGTTGAAAGTTGATCAAACTTAAAAAGAAGAATGCTCTATTGTAATTTATAAGACAAATGCAGAAGAAAAGCAATGCTCCAAGTATGTTGGATAAGATTTTTTTAATAAGAAATAAAGCAGCTTATTTCCCAATGTTTCTATTTTAAATAACAGTGTACTGGCCAGGCGTTGTGGCTCACACCTGTAATTCCAGCACTTTGGGAGGCCAAAGTGGGTGGATCACCTGAGGTCAGGAGTTTGAGACCAGCCTGGCCAACATGGTAAAATCCTGTCTCTACTAAAATACAAAAATTAGTCAGACATGGTGGGGATATCTGTAATTCCAACTACTCGGGAGTCTGAGGCAGGAGAATTACTTGAACCCAGGAGGCAGAGGTTGTAGTGACCCAAGATCGCACCATTGCACTCCACCCTGTGCAACAGAGAAAGACTCTATCTCAAAAAACAAAAAACAAAAAAAAAAAGAAAGAAAAAAAGAAAAGAAAAAAATTTACAGTGTACCAAATAATCATTTTACTAATTTTAATATCTGTATATACTAATACCTACAGTAAGATAATTTTTAATGTGTTGACAAAATGTCTGAAGTTCAGAAACAATTGTAATTTATCCCATTGATTATTGAGATCATTTTGTATGCTTTCAGCTTTCATAGTCATTTTTGCATTCCTGCACTACTGCATTTCCTTCCCTCCAGATAGATAGATATAAACATAGAAAATACATACATACATACATATAGCAGTTAATAATAAATGCCATCAGGAAAAATAAAATAAGTGGTACAGAGTGATAGGTGTAGCTGGTTGAGAAATATATTTCTATTGTCATAAAATGATTCTTTCAGGTAAGTTTTTGTTGTCCTCTACCTTGTCACCCCTTCTACATTATATGTGAGTGAATTAAGGCTAAGAAATAAGTAAAGTACTGATCCATGGTCATGAAAATATCAAGTGCTAGAGCTTGGAATCAGACTCATCTTTATCTGAATATAGACCACATTCTTTCCACTATACTATGCAACTTCCCCAAAGAATTTGTAAACACGTCAAGGCTGAATGCAACTTTAATGTAGTAGGTCTCTTAAATGACTTCAGTTGATAGTCTGTAGTGCAGCTAAAGCCATTCATATACAGGTTTTGCTGATTGAGAGGCCCACAGTGTGATCAATAGTCTAGTCTTTTCGAGTCTAAATAAACAAGACTTTCAGCAGCTCACTGCCAACAGCACTTCAGGTATTCCACACTCCGTTTTACTGGTCAAACATTGGCATGTTACCAAGACAGTGAAAGGAGTATTTGCTTAAGCTAACACGTGTTCCATTTAGAAAGAAAAATCATATAGCAACATGACTATAGCAGTGTAACTGCTTTGAGAGATGTGGATAGAGATGTTCTATGATTTCAGAACACAGCTTTTTCCTCCTGGGAAAATTAAATTCTGATAAAGATCTCTAAGTATAGGGAACTAAAATTGGTCTTTGATTTCTTTGCATTTAATGGTCTTTAATTCTCTTGCATCTAAAAGTCTTTGGCAACCATGCAATCATCAAAACACTTCAGCAACTTCTTAACTAGGAAACTTAACACCTACATACACTATTGTTAGCTCCAGTAGTTCAAAGAATGCAAAGTCAATAGCAATTAGGAAAGAAAACCTCTGAGAAAGGGAAAGATAGTAATAAAGCACCTAATTGTTTCTCTTAAAACTTACTCCCTTGGTACCTTCAAATGTTAATGAAATGTCATTTCCCCATGACAAGTAGCACACAGACTTTTTCTTCTTGGGTAGGAAAAAAGGCATACTGTGACAACGTATATAACACCATTCATTACTAAAACTTAAATTATTCTAATGTTACTGGCTTATAATTAATGTGTAAGTGATTCTAGAAGCTTAACCCCTAGCCCCCTGTTTGTTGCTTAGCAACAATCAAGCTGAGTAAAATATTGCTGGGCTATTGACTATGGGTCACTATGGGAAAACCAGCTTGAGAATTATTCAGTCGGGATTGCTTTCTCTGGAGTCTTTGAAGCATTATCTCTATGTAATTTAGTTGAGGCAAACTTGCCTTGCTAATGGGAAATCCTGTCTAAATAAATGTAGTGCCATATGAAGACAGGATTACTTACTGTTGACTTTTTACTACAATAAATATGAAGATTATTTTTCAAGAACACATTGAATTTCACTGTTCCTAAGAATGTCTTGTTTAAAATATAAATCAGTGTTAATTGCCCTTTATGGTATAAATGCAATGATTGTTTCTTTTCCTTGAGGCTCAGCAGAATAAGCAGGTGTAACTCTCTGGGCATTGTATATGGCTGGGGAACATTTCTACGTCAACTAATGCAAACTGACGTGAAAGATGCAGCCAGTTATCAAAAAAAAAAATTCAGACTCCTATTTCTTCTAATAAAAACACAAGAAATCAAGACAAGTGTAAAGAATTCTGTTGTGTTAAAATGGTCCACAGAATCATGTGGTTGTGTGTACTACTTTTATGACAATTTGCCACCTAATCAACTCAATTGCTACTTTTGGCAGCTGATAGGTCAGATAAGAAACTGATCTGAGGAAAGATTAAAGTCAAATGCCTACATGAATCTCTCTCTCCTTCTCTCCCCCTTCCTGCTTTGAATTTTCCATGTATTACAGAGATATAGGCATATAAAATATTTATCTATCGTTCTAAAAATGAACATTTATTGTTACTGATTCAAACTTCAGTTTTAGTAGGGAGAAAAGGGATTATAGTTAACCAGTCAGCAATTTCTCAACTTCAGAGGCAGCCAGTGTGACATTAGAGTGTTACTATTCTGTTTTTCTTTTCTCTTTCTTTCTTTCTTTCTTTCTTTCTTTCTTTCTTTCTTTCTTTCTTTCTTTTTTTTTTTGTGAATAGCAAGACGATGTGAAATCTCTCCATTTTTAAATGTAGGTTTTATACATACACATAAATTTTTTAAAATCCTGTGAAGGCCAAAAAAAAAAAAAAAAAGAAAAAAGAACAAAAGAAAAAACCAGTTATCTATGACCATTTCATCCCAGAGCTCCAAAACAAAAATATGGAAATGTAAATAATGTCCTTAAGGCAAGGAATTTGTACTTGTAGATTTTTGCTATACATGAAACTATGAAAACAGGTAACAAAGGCAGGTGTTTGATTGGGACTCACTTAAATATTTAGTGAAGGAAACAAATTATTTTCCTATAACTTTTGCTGTATTATTTTTTATCCATTTTGAATATTGATTGAAATGTGTCTTATTCTACTATATAAATAGAATAATTTTCTTTATCATTTATTCTATTAATGTTACTAAATTAAATAAAATATGTATGCTATGAATGGTAGATAATGCACAAAAATTTGTCACCCAAATTTATACTGACTTAAGCTTTCTGTTAGATATAAAACTATAACATCAAAATTATTTCTTTATTTATTTATTTTTGAGACGGAGTCTCACTCTGTCACCCAGGCTGGAGTGCAGTGGCTGGATCTCAGCTCGTTGGAAGCTCTGCCTCCCGGGTTCATGCCATTCTCCTGCCTCAGCCTCCTGAGTAGCTGGGACTACAGGCACCCGCCACCTCGCCCGGCTAGTTTTTTGTATTTTAGTAGAGACGGGGTTTCACCGTGTTAGCCAGGATGGTCTCGATCTCCTGACCTCGTGATCCACCCGTCTCGGCCTCCCAACATCAAAATTATTTTAATCCTTATCCAGACGATGTTAGAAAAACTAATTCATCTCTTAACTTTTACCTAGAATGCTGCTAAGACATCAGTGAAAACGTTCTTTATTCTGATCTTAATATCATTGGATAGTATGCCACAACCTTCATAAGGAAAGCCTATAAAGAAATAGCCCGCACTGAGATGAGTAAATATGTGGTCGTGCAAAGACTTTGTTAATATGCAAACTGAATCACATAATTAAAACTAATCCTGCACTTAAGTGATTCCTGCTAATTAAAGATCTGAAGAGAATCTAAAATAGGTGCAAGCAAAGAGAAAGAACTGTCAATATGTTTCTAGTACTGTTCATTGAGGAGTGACTGATTGCCTTGGATATTTGAATGTACTATGTTGAGTGTAATCATTAGGTGGAGATACTAGGTTCCCATAAACTAATCAAATTAGCCATTAATCAATTACCTAGCCTTCTCTGTCCTAATTAATTACTCATGCTGAACAATCTTTTATTTACAATTTAACTTCATATTTAAATTTGCCTTCAGAAAGGTGATAAGCAACTGATATGATAGTTCAATAATAATACAAAGCAATTGTATTACTTATCACATGTATGTGTGCATGGGTGTGCATACACACATCACACAAATTACTTTTTTATTGATTTTAAACATGCTATCAATTAAGCTTTGTTATCACATGTCAGGAATCTGAACATAGTCACTTCTGAATTCAGGCTTAATTATGTTCAAATACCTGTAAAATACGATAATTGGATGTCAATCTTCATGAACTTCAGATTCATCTAAGGAGATTTTATAAAGTAAACACTCAAAGAAAGCACTTCCAGAGATTCTGATTAATGAGGTCTGGAATGATACATCTCCACTTTTAAAGATACTCATTTCTGGCATAATGGGGTGAATAGATCAACATAGCCTCTTTCCAAAATCCAACTAAACCCAAAGCAAGCAGAAAGAAAGAAATCTTAAAGACTACAGGGAAGAAAAACGAAATAGAAGACAAAACAAAATCAATAGTAAAAGTCATCTGATCTTTGACAAACCTGACAAAAACAAGAAATGGGGAAAGGATTCTCTATTTAATAAATGCTGCTGGGAAAATTCGCTAGCCGAAACTAGAAAGCTGAAACTGGATCCTTTCCTTACTCCTTATATGAAAATTAATTCAAGATGGATTAGAGACTTAAATGTTAGACCTAAAACCATAAAAACCCTAGAAGAAAACCTAGGCAATACCATTCAGGACATAAGCATGGGCAAGGACTTCATATCTAAAACACCAAAAGCAACAGCAACAGGAGCCAAAATTGACAAAAGGGAGCTAATTAAACTAAAGAGCTTCTGCACAGCAAAAGAAACTACCATCAGAGTGAACAGGCAACATACAGAATGGGAGAAAATTTTTGCAATCTACTCATCTGACAAAGGGCTAATCCAGAACCTACAAAGAACCCAAACAAATTTACAAGAAAAAAACAAACCCATCAAAAAGTGGGCAAAGGATATGAACAGGCACTTCTCAAAAGAAGACATTTATACAGCCAACAGACACATGAAAAAATGCTCATCATCACTCGCTATCAGAGAAATGCAAATCAAAACCACAATGAGATACCATCTCACACCAGTTAGAACGGCAATCATTAAAAAGTCAGGAAACAACAGGTGCTGGAGAGGATGTGGAGAAATAGGAACAGTTTTACACTGTTGGTGGGACTGTAAACTACTTCAACCATTGTGGAAAAGAGTGTGGCGATTCCTCAAGGATCTAGAATTAGAAATACCATTTGACCCAGCCATCCCATTACTGGGGATATACCCAAAGGATTATAAATCATGTTGCTATAAAGACACACACACACGTATGTTTATTGTGGCACTATTCACAATAGCAAAGACTTGGAATCAACCCAAATGTCCATCAGTGACAGACTGGATTAAGAAAA
>NW_016810178.1:2406335-2410806 GCF_001698545.2 Rhinopithecus bieti
TAAAAATTGAATGGTAAATTTGTTTCATTAGTAATTGAAAACCTTTCTACAAAGAAAATCCTAGGGCCTTATTGGTGAATTCTGTCAAGTTTTTCAAAAAGAAGTAATGTAAAATTTCAAAAACACTTTTAGAATTTCAGGAAAGAATCTTTCCCAACTCCTTCTATGAAGCACTGGTCTCAAACAAAAAGACACTGAAGGAAAATAAAACAAGGATCAACATATTTATTGAACACAGATGCCAACGTCCTTACAAAGTATTAGCAAATCAAGCTTAGCAACACATCAAAACAATTATACATCAGGATCTTGTAGAATTTTTACCAGAAATTAAAGGTTGATTTACCATTAAAAGTCAATTGATGTTATATTTTATATTTCTAGATTAAAGGATAAAAAATAACTGATCACCTCAAAAGACAGAAAAAAAGCCATCAAGAACATTCAGCATTAATCCATGATTAAAATCTCAACAAACTGGTAATATAAGGGAATTTCTCAACTGGATATAAAAAAAATTTCCCAAGTAAAACTTATATCTAACATCACACTTAAAAGACATAAAACGACTTATTTCCTCCTAACATCAGAAAAAGGCAAGGATGTACTCTCACCACTTCTATTCAGCATTTTGATAGAGTTTGACAGGTGTAATGAAACACACAAACAAAAAAAGAAGTCAAAGGCATCCTAATTGGAAAGAAAAAGTTGAAGTCTATTTTTTTGAAAATTATATGATTGAATATTTAAATGTCATAAGGAATCCACAATAAAAGTATTAAAACAAATGAAGAAGTTTTTTGAAGGTCTCAGGAAGTAAAATCAATAATTAAAAAATCAATTGTTATTTAATATTTCTGTATACCATCCAGAACCATTCCAACAAAGAAAACAATTTCACTCAAATAGCATTTCAAAGAAAAATTAAACTATAAATAAATGTAACAAAACTACAAGATTTATATGCTAAAAACTATACATTGCTGAGACAAATTAGCAAGACCTAATTAGATGGAGAAATTTTCCATGTCGGTGGATTGGAAAACAATATTATGAAGATGGAAATTCTCCCAAATTGATCTATAGTATCAGTGAAATTAGTATCAAAATCTCAGTGACATGTTTGTTAAAATTACAAATTACTTCTAAAGTTTATATGAAATACAAAAACAAGGTAGACAAATTGATCTAGAAAAGAAGAACAAGACTGTATTATTTACATAACGAATGTCAACTTACTGTAAAGTTAGTATTTTAGTGTGATGTTGGTATAAACAGGGGTGCATAGAACAATGATTATTCATGAGATTATTTAAGGAGAAAAATGTGTGGATAATTGAAACAAACAAAATATAATAAAAGATTAATATAAGAATATAATTACTCAACCTTCAACACCTAAGGTTCCCCTCAAATTAAAAAGGTAGGGAAGTCAAGGGAATAGAAGGAGGTAGGAGAGAAAAGGAATGATGAGGACATAGGGAAACTGTCAGTCACTTTCCATGCAAGGTATGGTTTAATTTCATATGCAAACAATAATATTAGGCATATAAAATGCCTGAACACTTCATCGGTGATGCTTACAATCTAAAATTATATTTGTAAGTTTAATTATGGTCCAAGAGAATAGCCTGCCATAATGTTGTATGTATTAATATTAAAATGCAAGTTTGAGAAGCAATTTAATAAAGATGGAACTAGTATACCTTTTCCAAATAAATATAGAAGTAATATAAGCACTCATAGTTATTCTATGTCCAAAGAAAGCTAATAATAACTTTTAAAAATATTTTCTTCTAGTCTATGAAGAAGCTTTATTTTTTTTCCATGTAGTTGGGATCATGTTAATTATCTGTATATTATTTGTAAACTTCTTTTATCTAAGCATTTTCTGAACAATAGATATGTTATCCCATGTTGTTGAATAATAATATTTTAATATTTTACAATGCTTTTATTGTTTGATTATCCAATATATCTTTTAAGAAATTGAAGTCTCTCAGCTTTTCAATAATCTCTACTTAGTCTAAAATTGATTTGCTTGTATGTTTCAAAATTTGTATGATTTTCTTTGAGAGGTATGAAACTACGTGAATCTAGTTAAGGCTCTAGATATACAACTTCCACCGATTCAAATTGTCTATCCAAAGAGCAGCATCCTGGTGACCCTAATATCTATTCCACTGGTATACCTGTTCATCCAATTCCAAAACCATACTCCACTGATTTTGCCTTTTTGAGGTAAAATTTAGTATCTATTAAAACTACTCTCCCTTTCCCCAATAATCTTATTTTGTATAATATTTTAGCTTGGGTATTACTAAATTTTTTTTCTTCCACATGAATTTTAAAGTTATTTTATCTGATTTTTATAAAAAACATCATAAGATTCAAATTAGATTTCCACTAAACATATATTGATTTTTATTTGCATATTTCTTGACTATGTCTTACAATAAAGTAATGTCATTTTCTCACATAAATCTTAAATATATGTTATTTGTGTTACTAGATATTTTTACTGTTCATTATTACTTTACTAAGGATCGTTTTAAATAACTTTTCTCTTCCAGCAAGTTATCGCTAGAATAAAACAATTTATTGTTTGCATATTTGGTTTTCATTCAGCTGTTATGTTAAATTCTCTTAATGATTCTGATAGAGTGTCACTTCAATCTTGCCTTTTTGAAACGCACAGTTACATAATACTGGAAGAATGAAAGAATGTTAATGTCAATATATTAGATAAAATCTTTAAAATAATGTCAGATGCTAAGTAAAGCTAGAAAGATTGAATGAATGGATCTCCTTATATTGAACTGCGCTTGCTTTCCTGAAGTGAATTATATTTGGATTATTTTTTCATTTATTATCTATATGAATCATTTTTTTATCTGATTGAAATATTGTTGTGTTGGGAACAGGCCTCCAAATCTGGCCATATACTGGCCCCAAAACTGGCCATAAGCAAAATCTCTGCAGCACTGTGACATGCTCCTGATGGCCTTGATGCCCATGCTGGAAGGTTGTGGGTTTACTGGAATGAGGGCAGGGAACACCTGGCCCACCCTGGGTGGAAAACCGCTTAAGGCATTCTTAAACCACAAACAATAGCATGAGCGATCTGTGCCTCAAGGGCATGTTCCTGCTGCAGATAACTAGCCAGACCCATCCCTTTATTTCGACCCATCCCTTTTTTTCCCAGAAGGAATACTTTTAGTTCATCTATAATCTATGGAAACAATGCTTTTCACTGGCTTGCTGTCAATAAATATCTGGGTAAATCTCTGTTCGAGGCTCTCAGCTCTGAAGACTGTGAGACCCCTGATTTCCCACTCCACACTCTATATTTCTGCATGTGTGTCTTTAATTCCTCCAGCACTGCTGAGTTAGGGTCTCCACGACTGAGCTGGTCTTGGCATTATTGAGATTTTTGGAGTTCAGGGTCAGTTGTTACAGTTCAAAAATTTAATATCAAACTAGAAATTCTGACCTTGTACAAAGTGCTTATGTATGGGAGGGGGTTAAGCTATACGACCTCCAAGTTCCTAATCTTAAAATATACATATTACATAATACATTATTTTAATATATATATTGTATATTACATAATTGTAAAATACATATTTTACAATTAGGTACCTGGAGCTCATCTAGCTTAGCAGCTACACACACACATGCACACACACACACTGTATATATATATTATATATGCATTGTATCTATATCTTTATACATATGCATTATTCTGGGGAGCAGTTTTAGATTCACAAAAAATTAAATGAAAGATACAGAGACTTCTCCTATACCTCTTGCCCCCATGTATACACATTCTTTTTACATTTTGTTAAATATGTTGCCCTTTGAAATGTTGGAAAATAGCAGTTTTGACATCTCAAAATGTATTTTACAGGTAGAAAATTGCTAGCTTACAAAAAAATAAAGTTTTCTTTTATAGAAAGAATAAAATAATTTTCATAGACAAAGTAAGACATATTCAGTAATAAGTAGACCAAATATTTAATTTATAATATTTAGAGATTTTCTAATATCTATGAACTTCAAGGACCTCATCTTAGAAATTATATTAAAAATTCCAGCATACTTTTCTTTAGAAATATTTTGTGATTATTTTCCCACTACTCAGAATTATTGCATGTAGTTTTACTTTCGTAATGGTTCAAGTAATAATTTATAGACTTCTCACTTCACAGAAATTCTGATGCTTTGTGATTGCTACTTTCACCCCATGAATTCTAAAAGCACCTTTACCTACAATCCTTATTGCTCAATAACAGTGGCTTCATTTTAACTGCTGGAAGTTTTGTTAGTACACAAATATATTTATAGCTTAAAGACACAGTTTTATTACATTTAGAAACATTTCAAGTGTCTGCTCTCATTTTAATAGTATTTTTTTTTTTTTTTTTTTTTTTTGAGGGATCTCCCCCCTTCCCCCCCGGCGGGGGGG
>NW_016810178.1:2410930-2425159 GCF_001698545.2 Rhinopithecus bieti
CACGTTTTTTTTTTTTTTTTTTTTTTTTTTTTTTTTTTTTTTTTTTTTTTTTTTTTTTTTTTTTTTTTTTTTTTTTTTTTTTTTTGCCCTGCATTTGACTTTATTATCATTTGGTAATTTCCTGTCAGAACAATTATATTTAGATTTCAATCCAATGATTTCCCTCTGGCTTACTCTTTTGTTGCAAGCCTCATAGGCAATTAACTTTCGTTGCATCGCCCTCCTGCTTGACCTCACATAGCAGCATTAGGAAACATCAGGAGAACAGTTTCCTTCTGAATTTTTTTTTTTTTTTTTTTTTTTAGTTTAAATTTCTCCTTTCTGATGATTGCAGTCAAGAATTGCCACTCATTTCTGAGATACTGCGCTCCTCACCTTTTCCATTTCAGGCTGACTAGCCAGAACCATAATTCTGTTTTCCTCCAGGGTAAACTCATTATTGAAAGAAATTTTATGTAGCTCTGACATTACCAATAATTTTAAAACTTTCTAGTGGTTTCCAGGTTAGTTGTTAATTAATTCATAATAAATCAGGGTGGTCACATTTCAGGAATGGGTGACACTAGGTACCCAAAACCAAGGGAGGTAACAGAAAGTGAATTATCAGGAAGAATTTCAAGTACTAGCTTGCTGTGCCTAGGATTCTACTAAATTCAAGTTATTTGACAAACCTGAAATTCTCTTTAACCCAGCATATATAATATAAAATTTGATTGATAGTATGTCTGTAACAGAGTGGAGACTGCCCTACAAAAATCAGTAGGCAATGTTTCATTGAAAGTCCTATGGTTCTTGAATTGCCTGTGTGGTAACTTACCTTAAAAGTATTTCAGTCTAAGTGATAAGAGGTGTATGTGTCCACATCAACAGAATTATTCTGACAGCAGTCGGATTACCTTAATCAGGAATCAATATTCCCAAAATACTGTTTGGAATTTCAGATATCATTATGGAAATCTACACCAGACAGTTTGCTCATTAGCAAGGGGATTTTAGAGGAAATACTTTCACTGGTAAAATAGCGATGTTCAAGAAGAGTGATTTGAAAAATTTGCATAGGTGTTACTTTTTTAAGATTAGGTACAAGAATTTGGAAAGCAGGATTTACAGCTTCTGAGTTATATAACCTTGTTGATCCTTGTGGTAGGTTATTTTAATGGGCCTAGATTTTTACCTTTCCCAATACACACATTCTATGCCATTCAACTTTTGCTGTTTCTGACTTAAGAGGTGAAGTATGTTACTCTGCTTCTTCATTACTGATTTGGCCTCATGACTTGCTTTATCCAAGGAATATTAGTGTAAGTGATATAACCAAAAGCTTGCCAAGAACCTGTCCAATTGAGTGTACCTTCTTTTACCTCTACTATTCCCATAAGATGAGCTTCCCCCAGGGGGTTGCTTCTCCAATTGCCTGAGACCCAGAGGAAATCCCATCTCAGCTAGGAGCCAAGCCCCGCTGGAGCTACAACTTAAAGCAGAGTCACCCAGCCAAGCCTAACATAGATCAGCCAGACACTCCGCCCTAACCTGTCAACATTTAGAGACATGAACTAAATATATATATTTTAAGTTTTCTTTAATGTCATTGAGAATTTGTGTCTATTATGAAGGACTACTGTAGTCATTGTACACTGGTACATTTCTACATCCAAATTCACAGGGAAGTTCATTTTGCCCTCATTCTAAGGTTGGCAAGTTATTTCCTTGAATAATCCACAAGTCCACCTTGGAGTCAAGTCTTCATGCAAAGTGCTAGGGAGAATGTCTAAGGTAAAGAGAGGTACTTGCCCAAGTCACCAGATTGGTTATATGACCATTTCGTGAATACTTGCTGTTAAATATTTGTACGTTAGGTCGTATTTGTTTTTTTGATACCTACCACCTGGTACTAAGGATCTGAAAGAAAGGAAGTATAGTTCCCACCTCCCTCTCAACCCCAGAGACTATGAATATTTATCAACAGATCCCTGATATTTGCTGAGTGGTCAAAGGGCTTAGGTCAGTTCTCAACAGTGAAGAAGAGTAATGCTCAATTTTAGAAAATCACAGACCTTTTATCAGGAAAAATTTCATATCTGCTTCATGGGAGGATGTCCCATTATACACAGCTATATTTTCCTGCCCCCATACACATAAGAATAAGATACAATACCTTCTAAATTGCCAACTAACAACCTCAAAGTTTGGGATGATATTTTACTGTAAGCTATAGACAGAGATGTTTAAAAATTTATACTTTCCTAATTTCTGATTTGTGGATTTCTACAATTTATGGCAAGAAAAAATGTCTCAACCTCTTTTATATATACAATGTTTTTCTCACTGCTGAAATTGATTTTGCATTTCTTGTGCATTTCTCCTCTCCTTTCCTCACATGCTGAATTTATATCAACTACCAGTTTTCAATCCTCAGAACAATAATTCAAGTTCGAAATTACTACCTAGAGCTGTCCTCAGTTATTCAAACCATATTCTAAATCCTCTGATTTCTAAAACTCAACTAATTTTAATTCCTTTAAATGTAAATTAAATGTCATACAGATATTTAAAAAAAGAAAGGGGAGTTATTTTTTAAAATATACATGAAAACAAGAAAATTTGTACAATATACCTCTAACAGCTCAAGATAAATAATTCTTCTGATAATAGGATAAAAACTTTGCTGGTCTTGACTTGAATGTCATTTGATATGAAAGATAAGAGAAAAAACATTTTAATGTTATACAGCTCTCTGTTGGTATCTGTGGGAGAGTGGTTCCAGGACTTCCTGTAGATACCCAAATCTAAGGATGCTCAAGTCCCTAATATAATGGTGTACTATTTGTACCTATTTTCATATACTTAAATAATCACTAGATTATGTGCAATGCCTAATACAATGTAAATGGTATATAAATCGTCTTTGAACTGTATTGTTGAGGGAATAAAGACATGGGAAAAAATTCAGAACTGACAAAATTTCCTTTATGCTAATATTTTCTATCCTTGGTTAGTTGAATCCACAGTTGCAGAACCCACAGATAGGAAGGCTGACTGTATTCACAATATCCTGATGCTGGGAGATTTCTTTTAGAAAGACCAAGAAGCCCTAAGTTCTGATTTAGGGGATTATAGTGTACATGGCAGGACAGAATGAAAGGATATTTTCATTGCACCCACATCTCACAGAATACATTTTAAAAATTCATTAGCAACTGAAATATTTGGAAACTTTAGCTCTAATCTAAATGTTGACATCATGGATTTATCAGAATAATTAATAAATTGATATTTGACTTGGAACTGCACAGAGTCAGAACTGTCTCAGAAATCACAATATGACATCAGATAATCACCCACTGATCCAAATTGCTTGTAGTGGCAGAATTAGATATTTTGCCCTGTGTTTAATCACCTAGGTCACATGCTTTTGGTTTACTAGTCTTTCAACTACGCATTATTTTGAATATTTAAATATTTAACTTTTTCACATATTTTAAGATAGGTATTACAAAATCATCATATGATGGCAATAAGATTTTCATGTATTTACTTGGTCAGACATGTTTCTCATGGCTAATACATTTTAGTTATGTTCAATTATTTTTCTAATATGTGACTATTAAGCTGCCATTTTGCAGGTGCTTTATGTCAGAGAGTAATAGTTGCTGATCCCAATATCTGCTCTCCTAATCTCCTGTAGCAGAGAACCACGAAGCTCTGCGAATAAGTTTTGACCAAAAAGACTAAAGTGGAAACAATGGTAACAGCTCTCAATAACACATTTTAAAAGACAAAGTATGTATAACATTTGCCGCTTCTCCATTTTGAACCTTTCCACAATGTTGCTGCCTGAAAGCTAATTTGTACAATGAAAATAGAACTCATGTAAGCAATCTTGGAGTGAAAGGAGAAGGGACCCTTCTGAGCAGAGAATATTTATATCTGGCCAGGACTGCTTGCTTCTGGACTTAATTCAAATAACAGCAATTTAAGCTCTAATGTATTTAAGTACCAAATATTTTGGAGTCAGTTTTTTTTTTTTTTTCATTCAGTCCATCCTTAATCCTAATGTATATATTCTTTAAGGATTAGATATAAATATTTATTTGCATAACTTTGGTTTTATTCTCACTTTGAAACTGTCAAACGAAAACATTATTCAGGGAAACCACTGTTGAGGGAGTCAATATTCACATTTTCTGAAAAGATAAGCAGAAATAACTAATGAGCAAAAAATACTTTTTTTGTGTGCCAGAACAAATCCACCACAGAACACAGTTATGGTTACCAAGACAACACAGACTCACCAGGAACAACAGCTTATGATACAGCTATTGCACAGGTAAGACAATTTCTGGCATGTGTTTGAGTCTCAGGCCCTTTACTATGACG
This sequence comes from Rhinopithecus bieti, assembly GCF_001698545.2. Taxonomy (NCBI): domain Eukaryota; kingdom Metazoa; phylum Chordata; class Mammalia; order Primates; family Cercopithecidae; genus Rhinopithecus; species Rhinopithecus bieti. The sequence goes on from NW_016810178.1 coordinate 2,415,308, forward strand.
ACTCCTATTCCTCTATGATCTATGACAGAACTTGCTGGTTTAATTATATGCCCTAGGCTTATGTATGTAGCCCACCCACCTGCACACACACAAACACAGATATGTGTAACCCATAGAAATGCATATCTACTTCATTTGTATACATACACATTAACAATTTAAGGTAGCTTGTAATTTTGCCAAATAATTGTAAAACAACAAATTACACAAAAGCTTAGAGACATAAGACATCACTTGGCAGCAAGTTTCCCAGAATCAGAGGAGCTTGAGCAGTTGCTGAAAGTTTAAGTAGAATATGGGTGAATGGAATAGAAAGAAAGTGATTATTAATAAAAAATGATCATAAAGAAGCAAAATGACTGGAAAGAGTAGAAATTTTATGGAAAAAGGAATGAGAAACTACAACTTTGTTTGGCTGATGGTAGCTGCATTGACTATGGCCAGAACTCTGAGTAACTGGTTTCTCTACAAGCCATATGCCATCACTTCAATATTCTGAGAAATCTCTTTAAAATGAACCAGGACTTCCTAAAGGATGTTTAACAGATCAGAGATCTTTTTGAGATATTCTGTACAATGAAAGGATTCAATGATCAAATAAAGTGGAAAATACTTTGTAGTGATCATTATTTTGTCGGCCCAATAACATATGCTCTTTTCAAAAGCACTTTGTTTTTCTTTTTTGAGCTCTTCACTTCTAAGCTTTAGGCATATGGATCTAGGGATGAACCAATCATAGTATTCCACCCCCAAAGTATGTTCCAAACCAAACCCATTATATGCTTTTTAGCTGGTATTCTTTTAACTGGAAATGGGGCATTCTCTCTTTGTAAGCAAAGCCATGAGGTACTAGTTTGGAAATGTTAGTGTAATGTACCATGTCATTGAGAAAAAGACAGTCTGTAAAGAATGAAACTGATAAATAGAAGCAGAAATAAGATACAGAGCTAATCCTTACAGTATCCCTCCCTTTAATTCAATTCCTGGTTTGAACTACTGCTCACTTTTGCCACATATTTCTATAGTTTGGTGTACACAAATTGTGGGGTTTTGCCCTCCTTAAACTCATTCCAGATCGAGTTCTCTCACTTACAGCAAACATGAAACAGGTTAATTCAAGCTGTAGACTTTTCTCATCAGATAAAGATTAGCACTATATATTAGCATATACAAAGTTTTAAGAATTACTCTTTTGGCTGTTTAATGTAACCCAATATTTCTCCGTAACTGTAGAAAAGGAATCTCCATTATGTCTTAGGGTGGTGACTCCAAACCCATATACACTCTTCCTTCTTCTTGTGAGCCAAATTATGCCATGGATGCCCTGTGTGAGCTCATTTTCCTTCTATTCTTAGAAGGGATGAGAAATATGAATCCTCTTAAGTACCAATTCTGATGGATTGGGAATGGCTATTTGGAATGCTATGTTAAGAAGAATTTGCGTGCTGCACAGAGTTTAGTGAAAAAGAGTACTATATTGATTAGTAGTATCTGACAGGGGATTATCACATAGAGTGCTGGTACAGGTAAAACAAAATCTTCCTCCTTTAAATTAATAGGTGGGTGGATTGGAGTGATGTTGGTAAAATGACATAAAATGTCAGTTAGAAGACATAGGTTCAAGAAATCTATTAATACCATGATGGTTATTAACAACATATTGTATACTTGAGAATTGTTGAGAGAATAGATTATTTTTTAAAATGTGTATTTTATTTATATTGATACCTAATAATAGCACATATTTATGGGCACATGTGATATTTTGATATATATATATATATAATGAATAATAATCACACCAGGGTATTTAGGATACCTATGACCTCCAAACATTTGCTATTTTCTGTATTGAGTACATTTCAAATCTTTTCTAGCTATTTTGAAATATGCTGTCAAAAACTAATAGACTTCATGTTTTTATCACAAGAAATGGAAACCATGTGAAATAATGCATGTATTATACAGTTTGATTTAGCCATTTTACAAGGTATACACATATCAAGCCATCATGTGTACATCATAAATATATAGAATTTTAAACTGTTAATTTAGATTTTTTTTTTAAAGTAAGCTACTACATACATTGACCTTTCATGACCCTCAGTCATAAAAAGATGGATCTAGAAAACAAAACAGTTGGCTCAAGGTGCTTCTGCAATGTTTTTTTTTTTAAAGGAACCACTTTAGGTTCTGCACCTTCTAAACTTGGAGAACCCTTTCATATTAGGACAGGCTCAGGTTCCTTGTGTTATACCAACAAAATGAAACTCAGAAAAAATGGAAAGAAAACTGAGGAAAAGAGTTGCTCAAAGGTACACAATAAAAAGCAAAGGCATTTGATGATGTGTTATTTTTTTCCTCCTAGAAATGCATATTTTACTTTTACCTATATAAGCTCTCTTCTTCTGAGGACATTCAATATCATGCACTCTAATCCCTTGCAAGGGCCTTCCATTGTCCAAATCAGGGACAAGGAAGCCTAGATGATGCAATCCGTACAGGACAGATGCTATGACGACACAAAGAGGTTATTAGAAGAGTGAAAAGTAGATCTGGAGGGGTAAATGAAAAATATCCAGCACAGATGCTATGGGCCAATAGGAAAAGAATCAATAACAACCTTATATCTGAGCTAACAAACTGGAATCATAAAATGTTGTAGGTATAAAACTAAAACAAGACTCCCATTCTTTATAAATTAGCATGACCTACTATTAGAAATACCAGAGTGAGAGAGCTCTCAAAGCATCAGAGTCATGAAAAGACAGGGTAGGAAAAGAAACAGTGGGAATTGAAAATAGATTACTTATGAAGGTAAATATACTCTTCCCTCTTACTTGTAAAGTAAGTCACATCATGGATGCCCTGTGTGAGCTCATTAATATCAACCCTCTTAAGTACTAATTCTGATGGATTGGGAGTGGCTATTTGGAATGCCGTGTTGAGAAGGATTCTGGTACTGCACAGAGCTTAGTGAAAAATGACTCTTCTTTTCTTCACTTCTAATCTTTAGCCATATGGATCCAGGAACAGATCGATCATCCCTAGATGGTAGCAAGAACTGAGCATAGTTAGGTAACAGTTTACATAACTCTAAAAGATATAGTAGGAAGCCAAGAAAATTTGTTTTGTTTTGCTTTGCTTTGTTTTGTTCCCCTTTGTTTATTTCACATTTAGTTGGCACCATTTAATAAGTACTGTTACAACTGATTTGCAAATGTTGACTTATATAATTTGTTTAACACTAAGACATAAGTGCTATGCTTCTTCTGGTGAGAGCAACAAATCCATTACAGTGAAGTTCTTGACCATAGAAGGCAAGACAGACAAGTGAAGACTCTTCCCTGACAGGTAACCTGACAAAGAAAATTGTATTCTCCCTAATAAAAAAGATCATCTCAGGTAGAATGTCACCAACCCCATTTTAGAAACACGGCATCAAAGACATGAGATGCGAAATATTCCTTAACAATATTCACTTGGATAACAAAGAATTCCTTAAATTACTATTGCCAGCCTATTTTCCTGTAACTTCTCCAACCCCCCTCTATTTTTACAGAATTAAACTTAGATTTAACAATAGAAGTTGTATTTGTTACATTCCACCAAATACTTCAGAATCCTAATTATTGGCTAACTCCCCAAATCCACTGTCTTAGTTCATTTTGTGTTGCTAAACAGAATAACACAGCCTGGGTAACTGATCTAAATCAAGATTTATTTCTTACAGTTGCATAGGGTGGGAAGTCCAAGGTCAAGGGGCCCAGGGGATGACAAGTTACTCTTTCTGTGTCATCCCGTGGTGAAAGGTATAAGGGCAAGAGAGTATGTGAGAGAGCAAAAAGAGGACAAACTTGCTTGTACAACAGGCTCAATCTCATGATAAGAAACCCAATCCCACAATCACAACTTCAATCCATTTATCCATTTATGAAAGCAGAGCTGTCATGTCTTAATCACCCCTTAATGGTCCCACCTTTTAATACTGTCATAGAGGAAATTAAATTTCAACACAAGTTTTTGATGAAACATTCAACTTAGAGCATCCATAAAACTCTTTTTCCCCCAGGTCTACTGCCAATAGCTGTCTGTCTCAGAGGCGACCTCTGTGGGCATAATTCTCAATGCATTTGATCAGGATCATACACACTATCTCCACTAAATCTAAATCCTGTTTTTAAGCGTCATTAAAAACCCTAGAATCTTCATGAAGATTTTATTTTTTTCTCATCATCTTTAGCCAGAAATAATATTTTCCTCTATTGACATATTTCTCAGTTGATCCTCAGCCTACTTCATTACAATTACTTGGACTTTTGATTAAGAATGAAAATTCTAGGCCCATTCTAGAAGACAAAAGATCCAAAGCTGCATAATCAACAAGGTCTCAGAGATTCTGATGTCAAATTTTAAGAAACACTGTTCTAAATCAATACAATACTTTCCTTGTCTATTTCTCAAAGCACTCATCAATATCTGCCATGATTCTAATTATTTTGCATCTATCACTAGATTGTAGGTACTTCACAACAATGGCTTTTGTAGAATACATAATTCTTTTATATTTTTATCCTTTATAATATCCAGCAATTGCTCAGTATTAGATATATTTTAAATAAATATTTGTTTCATTTTTACAATTTTCTGGGAAGAATGAGTTTTTTTTTAGATACACAGTCAGTCATGCACGACATAGTGAAATTTTGGTCAATGATGGACCATTCAACATATGTGATGGTGGTCCCATAAGAGTATAATACAGCTGAAAATTCCTATCACCTAGTGATATTGTAGTCATTGTAAAATCTTAGCACAATCTGCTAATCATATAAAAGTATAGCTACAATTATGCATTGTATATATTTATTCTTATAAGAAGTGACTGTGTTACTGGCTTATGTATTTACTATACTATACTTTTTATTATTGCTTTAGAGAGTACTCCTTCTACTTATAAAAAGCCTCAGGTATGTTCTTCAGGAGATATTCCAGAAGGCATCGTTATCATAGGAGATGATAATTCCTTCAATGTTATTGACCCTGAAGACCTTCCAGTGAAACAAGATATGGAACCAGAGGACAGTGATATTGATGATCCTGACCCTGTGTAGGCTTCGGCTAATGTATGTGTTTATGTCTTAGTTTTTAACAAAAAAGAATTTAAAAATGAATACACAAAGATTTTAAACACCGAAAAAAAGCTTATATAATAAGAATAGGAAGAAAAAAATGTTTTGTATAACTTTGCGATGTGTTTGTTTCCAGCTGTCATGAGTCAAGAAGTTTAAAAAAAGTTTCAGTGAAAAAGTCACAGGACGCTAAGGTTAACTTACTATTGAAGAATTTTTCTATAAATTTCATGTAGCCTAAAGGTACAGTGTTTATACTGTCTACAGTAGAGTACAGTAATATCCTAGGCCTTCACATTTACTCACCAGTTACTCACTGACTCACCCACGACAATTTCCAGTCCTGCAAGCTCCCTTCATAGGAACTGCCCTATACACGTATTCCACCTTTTGTCTTTGACACCATATTGTATTGTACCTTTGCCACGTATAGATACACCAATTCTTATAATTGTGTTAAAATTCTCAATAGTATTTTGTACAGTAACATCCTGTACAGGTTTGTAGCCTAGAAGCAACAGGCTATAACACATAGCCTAGGTATGAACAACGAAGTGCCTTAAGGACTCATTTCTCAGAATATATCTTTGTCATTAAGCGATGCATGCATATAGTTCCATTATTACATCAACAATGTTAATTACTCCTTTTAAAAATTTCATAGATGATAGATTGACATGCTATATATAGATTGACATGACATATATAGCTATAGCTATAGATATTTACATATATTATTTTTGCGTATATTTGAAACTACTTGTTTACCAGCATTAACAATAAAGTATGAGGCTTGAAAGTTACCACCAAGATATTTATACAGTAGGAAACTCAGGATAGTGGAAAAATGTAAAAATAAAACATTTAAGAAGGGTCTAAGATATCCCTTGAGCTAAACAGATATCCTACCTCAATGACAGAAATATCTCCAAGGAATATGCCTCCAGATTTACCCCATGCTTCCTCTCAGATCATTTAAACAAGAGCCCAACGAGGTTGTCTGCTTCCTTTTGAAATTATATCTGCTTCAGGCAGAGCTAGGCTCAAAGGGACCAATTACAGTGAAAAGGGTGGGGGGTGGTTATTTCCCTTCAAAGTACCCTTCTTAGGTCTTTCCATGTAGTCTTTTTTTAGGACTATAAACCTAGTTGGGCAGACTGTTTTTTCCCTTACAATTCCCTATAGTAACTCATCCAGTGCTCCCTGTAACACACCCAGAACTTTCATAAATTGTGTTAATCAAGCTGAGGATAAAATGTTCGTCTCTGTGTTTGTACTCCAAAGTGTTTAGTTCATTTAGTGGAAGTTTAGCTTTATAAAAGCACCATATTTCAAGCAGAGAGGATTTAGTTCTGATTTTTTGGGAAGGTTAATATCTATCTAGTTATCCAGAAAGTTTCACATGAAGATCAATTAACCTATTTTTTTTTTTTCTCCCTTCCAACTAGGCTTTCCTGTCTTTGGGGAGGTTGACTATCTTGAAAGCCAGTCAGAAAGGTTTTTATTAAATAGCTCTACAGTCTAGCAACTTTCACTCTTTGAAAACCGTAGCCAGACATATTACTACAGAGGAGACCTTAGGCAAATAAATCAAAGAAACCCAGGGTATACGCCCATTATCCATGTTTCAACAGTTCTCTTTCTGACAGATACAACTCAGGTGAACCTCTCTTTTGTAATTTCTCTTCTCAAATTTGACATGGTTCTGTGAAGTCTGTCATAGAGCAATTAAAAAGAAATCCAATCACACAATTCAACTGTATCTTAAAGTTTCAGCTTGTTCAGCTAAGACAGCTGAGACTTTTAAATAAGGAAAGAAAAAAAGCTTGCATAATGCCCTTTCTATACCATTTTTATTCAACTATGCATGTGTGTACAGCATAGAATGACATTTATACACTTTTAATATTATATTAAAGTTTTAGCTAAACAATGTAATCACTGTAAGCTTACTGTGTCAAATACTTTAAGATTAAAGTAAATCAAAGTTATATTTAGATACATATGTTTTTTAATTATAGCTTTTCTCAAGCAACACAAAACTTGATTGGTTATTATTCCAATTAGTCTAACTGCCTAAGAGGATCTGGAGCAAGTTCCATGTTAATGAATTATCACACCAAGTCTTTTATTTATTTGGGAGCTATTAATAAAAAAATACTAGAGAAAAAAGGAAGAAAACCCATTCTGTGCTTTGAGTCTTACAAAGAGAACTAGACTGGAGTTTCTGAATTCTAATCCTCATTTTACTGCTATTACTTACAAAATAAAATCTTTGAGTGAAAGCAGAAATGACAATAGATAGGAAAAGATATTGGTTTTTTGTTTGTTTGTTTGTTTTGAGACAGAGTCCCACTGTGTCACCCAGGCTGGAGTGCAGTTGTACTATCTCTGCTCACTGTGACCTACGCCTTCCCGGTTCAAGCGATTCCCCTGTCTCAGCTTCCTGAGTAGCTGGGATTACAGGCACAGATTACCATGCCCAGTTAATTTTTTTGTACTTATAGTAGAGATGGGGTTTCACCACGTTGGCCAGGCTGGTCTTGAACTCCTGACCTCAGTTGATCTGCCCTCATCGGCCTCCCACAATGCTGAGATTACAGGCGTGAGCTACAGCACCCAGTGGATACTATTTAATATTCATTACATGCCAGAAACTACACATTGTTTGATTAATATGGCAAATAACCTCCTTATTTCTTCCTTTTATTTTTTTCTCACTCTGTGGCCCAGGTTGGAGTGTAGTGGCAGGATCACAGCTCAACGGTAGCTTTGAACTCCTGCACTCTTGGGATCCTCTCACCTCAGCTCCTAAGTAGCTGAGATTATAGGCAGCACGACCACTCCCGGCTAATTTTTTGTATTTTGTAGAGATAGTGGTCTCCCTATGTTGCCTAGGCTTTCTCAAACTCCTGGGCTCAAACCGTCCTCCCTCTTTGCTCCCGCTCCCACAAAGTGCTGGGATTATAGATGTAAGCCACTGTGCCTGGCCTTATTTCTTCTTAATCAAGTAGAGCAGACATCTGTATGTGGGTCAAGTCAAAGTATCTTTTATTGGATCAGTCATTTCTAAATGTCTTCTATTTATAAAACCTCAGATTTTATCTTCCTAATAGAATGCCAATTCTTAATTTTGCACTGGATATGTAGGCCCCAAAACCAGAGAGGAAAATATGAAACATTTGTGTAAACAGTCCTGAAGTTTTGGTCATTCAGGATCATCTCCTAGTCTTAAAATCTAGATCTGAGGTTTTAAGAATCTTATGGATACAGGAGAATCAGGGTATATGGAGAACTAAAACTGTGAGTCTACATTTCTAGTGGAAGGGTAGACTAGGAAAAAAGAAAAAAAGAAAGAAAGCTTATCTACTTTCTGACCTAAGTAACAAAATAGTCACCTCCAAGAAATCTGTAGCCAGAATTCTATCCTGCTGTGTATTTGATATTGAATTATCACTCTTTGTATTGTTGCCCACAAACTCCAAAGCTGAGAAAGCAGAAAAGCAGAAAAGCAGAAAAGCCATCCCAGGCTTTAATATTCCTGTCAATATACCAGCTAAAATACCCTTTGGAAGTTTACATTCTCATCCCAAGTCCTCATAAAATTCTCTCAGATAATGCTCTAGTGAGCATGAGCTCACAGGACCAAACTTAAAAATACAATAGGAAGTTAATCAATATAAGGCAGAGTTTGCAAAAAAAGCAAACAGCAGAACCCGACCTACAACAAATTCAGATATGAAACAAAAGTGGAGTGACAGGTTTAAATTGTTATAAATAACTTCATATTATGGGGATGGAGGGAAAGAGAAGAAAAAATAATTAGCATTCGTCATTTCTAAATGAAGTATCTGTATAAACATTTTAAGAGTATCTAAAATAAAAATGAAATGTATGTACTTTGATTTACTGTCAAAGTTTTGGGGCATTCAAATAAAATTAATTTAAATATACAAAGAAAGCATATTATCTAGGTATATCAGATTTATATATTGTAAGTCATATGTATAGAAAGCATAAAATTAGCATATATGTATAAAACTATCAATCATAATAAATACTTATTGATGGAACTCAAGAGTTAAATATGAAAAGAGATGATTTTGTTGGACAAAATAAAATCCAGCTATTTGCAATTTAAAATCTGCCTGTTCAAGACATAGGACACAGAAACTTTGCATGTAGACTAACAGAAGAATGTGACTAATCGCAACCTAAAAATCCATCAAGCAAAAATCAAAATAACCATAAAAATGGGCAAATCCATAATCAATAAATACAGTTTAATACAACTCTCATAATTGATGGATCAATTTAAAAAATTAATAATAAAGAAGATTTAAACAAAGTGATTACAAATTACTTAATAGACACAGATACCCTGTAGTCAACAGAGAATACACATTCTTTTCAAGTATTTGTGGAAAAGAAAGTAATATTTTTATTAGATTGAAAGCAAAAGTACTCAATGTAAAAAAAGAAACACTCAGACACGGTTATCATTACTTAGATATCAACATACAAGCAAAGATAGTAAAATAAATTAAAATTAAAAGCACAATTCTGAGCTTAAATCATAATGAATATCTGAAAATATTTAAGTATAATGAAAATGCTGTCTATAATTTTTTCCTTTGAGTGCTTATAAGAGGAAATAAACCTGAAAATTAATAGGTTAATTATTTCAAAAAATCAAAAGTACAGGGAAAAGTTAAGTATA
>NW_016810178.1:2425362-2428632 GCF_001698545.2 Rhinopithecus bieti
GAAAAGTTAAGTATACAATAAATATACAATTAAATTTTAGTGAAATTGAAGGTAAAATGCAATACATAAGATTCTTAAGTCTGAATATTGGTTATTTAAAGAAAAATTAACAAAGTAGATAAACTTATGAAAATTTCAATTAAAGAAAAGTTTCAAATAGGCAATATTAACAGTACAGAAGGGTAAATAGCAGCAGTATTTTCAAAAGATATATAAAATATATACACTATGACTACTTCAACTTGAAAACATCTCACATTCTAGAGAATGCACTAGAAAAATACAATTTACAAAAATTAACCCAATAAGAAATAAAAAACATTAATAAGGTCTACATATTAATAAGATAAATCATGCTTAAATATCTAATCCAGAGAGAGAGGAAGAGAAGAAAGAGAGACAAAGGTAAAGGAAGAAGGGAAAAAAGGAGTAAGGAAGGGAGGGAGGAAAGGAAGGAAGAAAAATAAAACATCACACACAGATGGAAAAATAAATGATTCATCATATATAAATTGTTCCAAGAACTTGAAATACAGCAGTCTGTCCTATCAATGCATGAATCAGTATAAATTATTGTGAAAAAGATTGGTAAACGTGGTAATATAATCCATAACATTTTGGCTGCGTTCATAGGTCACCAGTTAGATACTACATTTCTTACTATGCCTTTTTTTAACTGGTATTTTAGGTTTGGAGGTGCATGTGAAGGTTTATTACATAAGTAAACACGTGTCACAGGGGTTTGTTATACATATTATTTTATCACTCAGGTATTAAGTCTAGTACCCAATAGTTATCTTTTCTGCTCCTTCCCCTTTTGCCACCGTATCTCCTCAAATAGATCCCAGTGTCTATTGTTTCCTTTGTGTTCATAAGTTCTTAACATTTAACTCCCACTTGTAAGTGAGAACATGCAGTATTTGTTTTTTTGTTGCTCCTGAAACACTTGCCTGCATGCATCTTTGTGGCAGAATGATTTACATTCCTCTGGGTGTATACCCAATAATGGTATTGTTGGGTCTAATGGTTGTTCTGCTTTTAGCACTTTGAGGAATAACTATACTGCTTTCCACAATGGTTGAACTAATTTACACTCCTATCAACAGAGTGTAAGTGTCCCCTTTTCTCTGCAACCTTGCCAGCATCTTTTTTTTTGACTTTTTATTAATAGACATTCTGACTGGTGTGAGATGGTATCTCATTGTGGTTTTGGTTTACATTTTTCTAATGACCAGTGGAGTTTTTTAAAAAATATGTGATTATTGGCTGCATGTTATGTCTTCTTTTGAGAAGTGACTGTTCATGTCCTTTTCCCACATTTTAATGGGATTGTATCTTTCTCTTGTAAATTTATTTAAGTTCCTTATAGATACTGAATATTACACCTTTGTCAGATGCATAGTTTGCAAATATTTTCTCCCATTCTGTAGGTTGTGTGTTTATTCTATTGATAGTTTGTTTCGCTGTGCAAAAGCTCTTATGTTTAATTAAATTCCACTTCCATTTTTGCTTTTGCTATAATTGATTTTGGTGTCTGTGTCATAAAAATCTTTGCCCGTTCCTATGTCCAGGATGGTATTGCCTAGGTTGTCTTCCAGGGATTTTATAGTTTTGGGTTTTACTCTTAAGTCTTTAATTCATCTTGAGTTGATTTCCGTGTATGATATGAGGAAGGAATTCAGATTCAGTCTTCTGCACATGGCTAGCTAGTTACCCCAGCACTATTTATTGAATAGGGAGTCATTTCCCCATTGCTTGTTTTTGTCAACTTTGTTGAAGATCAGTTGTGCGGCTTTATTTCTGGGCTCTCTATTCTGCTCCATCGGTCTATGGGCCTGGTTTTGTACTAGTACCATGCTGTTTTGGTTACTGTAGCCTTGTAGTACGGTTTGAAGCCAGGTAACTTACTGCCTCCAGCTTTGTTCTTTTTGCTTAGGATTGCTTCAACTATTCAGGCTCTTTTTAGTTCCATGTAAGTTTTAATTAGTTTTTTTTTCCCCTAATTCTGTGAAGAATATGGTTGGTAGTTTGATAGGAATAGCATTGAATCTATAAATTGCTTTGGGAAGTATAACCATTTTAGTGATGTTGATTCACACTATTCATAAGCTTGGGATATTTTTCCATTTGTTTGTGCCTTCTCTGATTTCTTTGAGCAGTGTTTTGTAATTCTCATCATAGAGATATTTCAGCTCTCTCATCAGCTGTATTCCTACTTATTTTGTGCTTTTTGTGGCAACTGTGAATGGGACTGCCTTTCTGATTTGACTCTTGGTCTTGGTTTGGCTGTTGTTGGTGTATAGGAATGCTTGTGATTTTTGCACACTGATTTTGTATCCTGCAACTTTGCTTAAGTTGTTTATCAGCTGGAGAAGCTTTTGGGATGAGGGTTTTCTAGATGTAAAATCATGCCATCTGCAAACAGAGATAGTTTGACTTCTTCCCTTCCTATTTGGATACCCTTTCTTTCTCTTGCCTGATTGCTTTGCTAGGACTTCTAATACCATGTGTAATAGAAGTGGTAAGAGAAAGCTTCATTGTCTGGTGTCAGTTTTCCTTAAAGCTAGATAGGCTATGAATCTGTATTTTAGCCAGTAAGAAACAATCAGGAATCATTTACAAAAACTCTGGAATAACATCCTTAAAAATAGAAGCTAGTTGCCTCTCATTTTCTCTTCTTCTCTAAAGTAACAAAAGTTGATTAAATGCAAATGACTAGTATCCATTTAGCAGACTGAGGATGATACAGTGAGGTTTTGCGTAGGGACAGTTTAGAAGTAACTTGGTCTCTAGACGTCTTAATATCTGAAACATCTGCCTGCATATGAACTGAGAAATAATATTTTCTCTTCTTTGTGCTATGGTGATTGTATCTCTGTATAACATTATACTAATCTTTATCCTACAACACCAACTCCAGACAAGGATATCATGACACAATAAAGGTATCAGTTAATTTTACTTTTATACGTAAATCCAAAGGAACAAATGAAATGTAACCAAAGTGAATCTTCTAAAATATATTTTAGAAATTCATAACCAAATTCAGTTATTCAAAGAATATAAAGATGGTTTAACTTTAGGATAGTACTTTACCATCTTACCAGATTAAAAGGAAGAGAAAATTATCATCTCACTAGGTGCAGAAACAAATATTTCCCTAAATTCAAGATTAAAATAAAAAATATAAACAAGTTCTCTGCAATCTAGGAATAGAGCAAATTTTTTAAATTGAATAAGGTGCACCTATCAAAACCCTACAACAAAAAT
>NW_016810178.1:2430424-2434349 GCF_001698545.2 Rhinopithecus bieti
GGAAGGGTGGAGAATATAATCCAGGAGAATAAGAAAAAGATTTTTTGAAACGTTATTTTCCTTTCTGCTTTTTTTTCTATTATTTCTCTTTCTGCTTTTTGAAATTACTTCACAATTCATATAAAATGTACCGATATATTAAGATATTTTTTGTAGTATATGACTACTCCTGATTATAGTTGTGGGTGAATATTAAAACATAAACACAAAATTTTATGTAACTACATTAAAACAAACAAACAAAAACACTGAAGTTACATCATTTTAAATGAGTTGATTTAATATTAGATACACCAATTTTAAGAGTAGAACCTAAGCCAATGAAGCCATTTCTTTGAAGGATCTAATCTTCACTGCTTTAGCACAGATAAAATTTTCCCAAACCCAGGAGCATGTGAGTAATAACACTATAAAGATACTTGGAGGAACAAGAATTTGTCACCATGCTAGGAACTCATCTGCTTTTCTGATTAATATTAAATGTGAGCAATTTCAGACTACTGATTAGATTTATCAATAATTAATGCAATGTTATTGTGGATGATTGAAGTTATTTCTTTTAATGGGATTCTCAAATCACTTTTAACATCATGATATAAATTCTTTATGACATATAGCTCTGCATACACTTTGGCAACCCTATCAGACATGCTTTGTAATAATAAATCAACCAATCTCAGGGCACACAGGAGGAAAACATGTTTTAGGCTAATATCTAATAAATGCTTACAGAAAAATATTAGGGGTAGCAAGACGGTTGTTCTTTTGCATCTCTGTGACTTATTTTAATTTTTAACTTATTTCATTTTAAGGTGTTTTGTTTGTTTGTTTGTTTGTTTTTTTGTGACGGAGTCTCGCAGTGTCATCCAGGCTGGAGTTCAATGGCGCAATCTCGGCTCACTGCACCCTCCGCTCTGGGGTTCAAGTGATTCTCCTTCCTCAGCCTCCCGAGTAGGTGAGAATACAGGCGTCCGCCACCATGCCTGGCAATTTTTTTGTATTTTTAGTAGAGACAGGGTTTCGCTACATTGGCCAGGCTGGTTTCTAACTCCTGACCTCGTGATCCGCCCGCCTCGGCCTCCCAAAGTGCCGGGATTTTACAGGGGTGAGTCACCCTGCCTAGCCAGGTATGTTTATTCCATAATTTTATCTGCATATAATAAAAGAAAGTCGAAATAACAGCTTTACAGTCAATTTAGTGTATCATTATTGTAATATGTACATTTGTAAAGAGAGTTTTTGTTATATTTGGAGACCTTATAAACAAGTCTATCAAAATAAAATGTTAATATTCATTAAAAATAGAAATTGTCATTATCTCCAAATGTCATTTTTTTTTTTTTCTTTTGAACATTCCTGCTCCTTGGTGTCACAGAATAGATACTTCAACTAAAGGAAATTAATATGTGTTTGTATGCTAAATCTTTCCTGAGAATATAAAAGTTGATGGAAGAGTGAGACAACTTATTGAGAATTCTTGAGCCAATGAAAATGGCTATTGAGGAAAATGAGTGATATCCACAATTTTAGAGGATCTACATAACATTTGCTCAGAACTCTACATGACATCCATGAGTTTGAAAGTATGTTCCTGAAAGGGTGTAACTTCATCCCAGAAACACATTTTAAATTGTTTAAAATATCTGAAGTCTATAATTCTATATCTAATTGAAGAGTTTACATAAAACTATACATTTAACTTATTTATAATAGCAAGAATAAGATGCCTATGTGCTGATTGAATTAGAAATATGTAAAACCAATACAAAAGCTGATAAACTTTTCCTTGAGCTATATATGTACTTTTAAGTAAATGAAGAGATACAATGTATTGCTTGGTGAAAAAACAGTTGTAAAATATTAGCTTCTCTTAAATTATTATACATACTTTGTGTAAATACCTGTGGGTTTTTAAAAGTTTTATAATTATTCTGGACAAAACAGTAATTATATAGCAATACTTCTTAGTCAAGACAACCCTATGAGGCAGGTATTTTACAGATGATGCAATTAAGACTAAGACAGTTTAAGTTTTGTTATTTTCTGATATTATCTAGCTATAATTAGTGCTGTTTTAAATTCAACTTTCTCTGCCTCCAAAGTTATTTCTTTCAAAAAAAGAAAACTACACTCTTTTGAAGAAAAAAGAAACAAGACAGAAAGAAAACAAGAGGAAAGGAGGAAGAAAAAAAGAAAGAAAACAAGTAATTAACATATTCTGCTACTGTGTCAGAAACAGATTGACAAAGCAATGGAAAAAAATGGAAACGCATAGGTAACTATGTAGATATATATGTATTGTATCATTACATATACAATATATAACAAAATATTTGACATAAAATATAATTATCTATGATTTTGAAAATATATAATATAATTATATATAATTAAACATAATGTAAGAACGATTTCAAATCAGTTAAAATACAGCAAAATAAATGAAGTTGTGACAAAAATAAAACTACAGCTCTGTTTCAGACAACTGACTACAATAAATTATGAGTAATAAACCATTGTACAACTTGAAACCGTGACAAGCAATAAAAATGGACAAAATGAAACCATAAGGCAATAAAATAAAAACGTAGGAGTCTGTTCACATGAAGAGAGTACAGAAGACTTTTTAAAGCTAACCCCTAGGACAGAATTCTAGAATTCAAAAATTTCTAAAAATGAGGAGTTTTATCACAACTCATCTGGCAACAAAACCTGAATTCTCTTAAACTGAGGCAACAAATGTCCTGAACTAATATGAGGTTATTCTCCCACATACTGTGAATTTCAGTTATTTTTTTTTTTTTTTTTTTTAGCAGAAACTTCAATGTTAGATTATAGGATGTTTCCCCAGACTTCAGCAGTGGGTTAAAAAATATATGGTATACACATAGTACTGTCTTTTAAAGTCAGAAAAATTCTGAACTCGACTATACATCTGATCCCAAGGGTTTTAGTTTATACCTCCTATTAAATCAGAAAAGCACCAAAAATAACTAGAGGCAATTCAAAAAAATTGCAAAACATTCCAAAGATTTTATACCCTTAATATAAAATGAGTTCTTTGCAGTCAGAGAAAAAAATGTATTCACTATACTAATAGAAAAAAAATGTTGCATTGGGTTAAAAAAGCAGATAAACCACCAAAGAGGAGAAACAATTGGCTCATAAGAATAAACAACAATGCAAAATGTCACTGGTAAATAGATACAAAAAATAAATTATTGCTGAGATATCATTTTTCCTTTGTACAATTATCAAAGATATAAAAGGAACAGTAATACTCAGAATTGGCACAGGTTTATTGAAATTTCAAGAATTTGAAGAGATGGACGTTCACATACTCAGCTGGAAATAATGTAAATCAATAAGAATTTTTTAAGGCTGGGAATGGTGGCTCATGCCTGTAATCCCAACACTTTGGGAGGTCAAGGCGGGTGGATCACTTGAGGCCAGGAGTTCGAGATCAGCCTGGCCAACATGGTAAAACCCCAATTGTACTAAAAAAATACAAAAATTAGCTGGGCATGGTGGCAGGCGCCTGTAATCCCAGCTATTCAGGAGTAATGGCTGGAGGTCATTATCCTTCTCAAACAAACATAGGAAGAGAAAACTAAATACCACATGTCCTCACTTAGAAGTGGGAGCTGAGTGATGAGAACACAGGGATATATAGAAGAATTGAAAATTTTCAACTGACTCTTGCAAAATTTTATTCCTCAAATTGGTCTATTCATCTTCCTAATCCCAAATCAATTAATAGCAGTATGAGTGTTGGTATACTGTAACTTGCTGAAGCAGGAGAATCACTTGAACCCAGGAGGTGGAAGTCACAATAAGCAGAGATCGCACCACTGCACTCCAGCCTGGGTGACAGAGCCAGACTCATCTCAAAAATAAATAAATAAATAAATAAATAAATAAATAA
>NW_016810178.1:2438448-2460498 GCF_001698545.2 Rhinopithecus bieti
CAACTTCCTGAGCCCAGCACAAACACAAACACATTCCTCCATATATCTCAACTTTGGAAAAACACCACCTGGAGAGTCCCCTGATAAAGGTCATGAGTGTTTGAAAGAGTAACTGAAACTCCCAGAAGGCGGGAACCAATCATAAACGGCCAAATCGCCTTGTTCAAATATCAGCCAATCCCAAACCTGTATTGCATAAAAATCCCCTGTGACTCTGTGCCTGTTTACTGCTGACTATATAACGCTGTCTCAGACCCAGCCGAGGGCTCTCGAACAGTTTTGGGTCGGGAGTCCAGGTTCGAACTTGTATTAAAGATCCTTGCCGTTTGGCTTTGACCTCGGATTCTGGTGGTCTTCTTTGGGGAATTAAAGGACTGGGGCACAACAAAATCATATTATTCTGCTTTGAACTGCAGCTCTGCTGCTTACTAGCTGTGTAGTCTTGACCAAAATCCGTAGTTTATCTCTGCTTCGCTTTACTCATATTTGAAATAAAAATAATATCTATCTCATAGGATGATTATCAAAATTACATTAGTTACTAATTGTAAGAATCTTAGAACAGTCATCAACATGTAGTAAGTACTAGATAAGTCTTCATTAATGAATAAATTACAATGTATTCAAAAGCAGCATATCTGTTTCTTTATACTTAAATATAGTAATTTGTCCAGTGGTCACTAAAAATTCACAAAATGCTCAGCAATAGGAAAATAAATAAATAAATAAACTATTATCTCAATCATTTATTAATAATTTCACAAAGAGGAAATAAAGATGTGTGTTCTAACGGGGAGCAAGATGATTCGGGATTTTATGGCAGAGACAGAGGAAGATTAAAGTTCACTTTTATTTCAAGAACTGTTCCCTGTTCAAATTCTCAGAAGGCATGGGGAAACAGAGAATGTGTTATTCATGAAGCATGTTGTGGGATACCAACACTTACACTGTTATTAATTGATTTGCAATTAGGAAGAGGAATGGACCAATTTTGTGGCTAAAATTTTGCAAGGGTCAGTTGAAAATTTCCAATTATTCTATGTGTCCATGTGTTCTCATCACTTAGCCCCACTTATAAGTGAGAACATGGGGTATTTGGTTTTCTGTTCCTGTGTTAATTTGATAAGGTTAATGACCTCCAGTTCCATCCATGCCTCTCCAAAAGACATGATCTCATTATTTTTTATGACTGCAAAGTATTCGATGGTATATATGTACCATATTTTCTTTATCCAGTCTATCATTGATGGGCATTTAGGTTGATCCATATCTGTGCTGTTTGCAATGAACATACACATGCATGTGTCAGAACGATTTATATTATTTTGGGTATATACCCAGTAATAGGATTGCCAAGTTGAATAGTATTTCTGTCTTTAGGTCTTTGAGGAATCTCCACACTGTCTTCCACAATGGTTGAATTAGTTTACACTTCCAGCAACAGTGTACAAGCATTCTTTTTTCTCCACAAACTTGCAGCATATTTTTTTTTTCCGGACTTTTTAATAATAGCCATTCTGACTGGTGTGAGATGGTATCTCATTGTGGTTTTGATTTGTATTTCTCTAATGATCAGTGATGTTGAGCTTTTTTAAACATAATTATTGGCTGCATGTATGGCTTCTTTTGAAAAGTGTCTTGCTCATGTCCTTTGCCCACTTTTTAATGGGATTATTTTATCTCTTGTAAATTTGTTTAAGCTCCTTACAGAAGCTGGATATTAGACCTTTGTAGGACGCATAGTTTGCAAAAACTTTCTCCCACTCTGTAGGTTTTCTGTTTATTGATAGTTTCTTTTGGTGTGTAGGAGCTCTTTAGTGTAGTATGGACAGTAGGAGGAGGGAGAAGATCAGGAAAAATAACTATTGGGTACTAGGATTAATACCTGATTGATGAAATCTGTACAACAAACCACCGTGACACAAGTTTACCTGTGCAACAAACCTGCACATGTACCACTGAACTCAAAATAAAAGTTACTGGGTAAAGGAAATGAGCGATATTTACACACAATAGAGCACTATTCAGCCATAAAAAAGAATGCAATCCTGTCATTTGCAACAACTTGGATGGAACTAGAGGTCATTATGTTAAGTGAAATGCGGCAAGCACAGAAAGACAAACATTAGAAGCTCTCCTTCATTTGTGAGATATAAAAATAAAACAAAATGAACTTAGGGAGATACAGAGTGGAAGGAAGGTGGGTAGTGAGGAGGTTGGGGGAGAGATGGGGATGATTCATGGCTGCAAAAAAATTAGTAAGAATGAATAAGACCTGGTGTTTGATAGCACAACAGGGTGACTACAGTCAATAATATTTTAAGTGTACTTTCTAAAATAACTACAAGAGTATAATTGGATTGTGTGTAACACAAAGGATAAAGGCTTGAGGGAAGAGACACTCCATTTTCCATGATGTAATTATTATTATTACACATTGCATGCCTGGCCTGTATCAAAACATCTCGTATACCCCATAAATATATATATCTACTATGTACCCATAAAAAATAAAAAAAAAAACCTAGAATGAAAATAAAAGAATGAATGAACAAATAAATAATTCAATTTTTCCATCATATTTTATACAAGCAAGGAGAAATAAAAGAGAAATTGAGGAAAATTAAGATTCCAGTAAAGGATTATTTGAGGGTATTCCCACCCTCAAACCCAAACAGAAATAAATTCCTCTAGCTATGCCTGGAGCTCACCAGAGCCTGGGGTGTACACATGTGTGGTTTCTGCTACACTCTTGCTGCAGTGAGTTACTTTAATCAGAATTACACTCCAGGTGTAGTGAAGTAGCATTACAAAGAGAAAGGAAACTCTCCAACTGGCTACTCCTGCCAGAGGCTCTGCTATAATCAGAATGAATGCTAGAAATAGATTTGTATGGATAAAATTAATGTCTGTTCATTAATATATTCAAATTGTGTTATTGGTGAAATAATGAATAATAGTCAAGAAATGTGGTCTGGATAAACTATCAGAAGACTACTCTTTGCATAAATGAATAAGAGTCTGTTAAGCCTAATAGCCTCTATATTTAGGAATAGTGATCTATATTTAAACCATAAATGATTACATGTCCTCTGCCGCTTTTTAAAAATCCAAGGTCTCCTGACTCAGACAGAAGTTAAACTAAGCCCCCAAACTGAAATGCTGTTAAATTTTCCTCAGGTAAAACTTTGAAACAAAGTGTTTTCCAAGGTTTCCAAGGACAAGAGAAACAGAGAGAGAGAAGGGAGGCAGCAAGAATTTGGTTTTTGACATTTTTCTTTACAACCTAGTTGCAGGACAGGTCATTTTCTCCTCCAACTACCACTGCCAAACAAAACCAAACCAACAGACTCACCAAAATAGCTGTGTATTGCCAAATTGGGATAGACTAATTCATATTTTTAATTTCATAACAATTATAAAAAGTATTATTTTTTACAGCAAACAATTGTACTCATATATATTTAAATTCCATGTCACACTATTAAATCTCATATTACTATCACATTTTCATAATTTGCCACCACACTTAAGTTTGAGCTATTGTGACCCATGGAAATTTGAAATCTTGGTTGACTCCAAATTTTTCTAGAAATTCTAGGAAAATATCCAATATTAATCTAGAAAAAAAAAAAAAAAAAAAAAACCTAGTGTGAGAAAGACATGTTAGGGAGTTATCTCAGAAAAAAAACAAAAATATTTCATGGGCCAGTGGGTTCCAATACGACTTCTAGGTAGCTGAAGTTACTGCTACCATTAACTGTCAGTTGATGTATTTGACACTTATCAAAGAACACTGTGAACAGCCCAGTAAGCAATGCACTTTTACAACAGACTTAAATCTGCAACCATCTGTGCAATTTAGAAACAGATGGTAAAAATTCTGGCCTTTTTTTTTTTAACCTGGCTTTAAGGAAGGCGAAAAATACTCTCATTTCACAAATTGTTATATTCAGCTCCATTTAACCTATTTTAGTCTCCATAGGATCTGAAACAACTGCTTTTATAAATCATTATGGTATCTTTAAATAGAATCATTTGATTTAATTTACATATGCATCATGTTTCTTAAGTTAGATCTATGTAATAAAGAGGAAGAACATATTTATATATGTAAACACTAAAACTAAAATAACAACTATATTAGCATGGTTATTGTATTCTATTAAAGTCCTACTCTAGTTATCTCTAAACTTATTTTTATTAAATACTTTCAACACTGGCAGAATAAAAAGAGGTGCATTTGGGAGTTATTGCAGTTGCTACTTTGCTTTATATTTCAAACAAGTTGCCTAATTATCTGCTGGATGTTAGAGACTAAGACTCCTCAAAGAGCGGATGATATAGAGTCTCTTCTGCATTGCTTATCAACATTCTTACTTGGCTTGGGAATGCCTTAGGATTCAGAGAACTCTCAGTATACTGTAGCTACTCTCAAAAATGGCTATTGACTGACACATTGTGATACATTTAAATTTCAACAAAATATGTTAGAGTGGTGGGGATGTTCTATGGCACCAGACTAGCTCAAAAAATGGCCACAACTACTCCCACTCAGATTTTCCAGGCAGTGGGAAATGGAAGTACAGTGAAGAGAGAAGAATGACAGGAAAGAATTTCTGTGTCATAGAATATTCCCTGTTTTATGATCAATGTGTTACAAAAGTTGACAGATTATAGGTCAACTCCCAAGTATCTATGCTTACCCCATTAATCCACACCCAAATTTCCAGTCTATCTGCCTGAATTTGAATCTGGCCTGAAATCAGAAACAAAGATGGGGCCAGGCATGTTGGAAAGAGAATACTTGGTCTGGCATGAAAGCATTGAACAGCCAGAGCCAGTAGCAGAGTTAGGGCCAGCTGGATCCAAGGAGGAACTGGCATGAAACAGTGGTGGGATCAGTTCCCAAAGCAGAGACGAGGCTAACCAGAAGGGAGGAGAACAAGTGGCCACATGGCTGAGAAGAGAGCCAGGCATTCAGGATTCCCATATATCCAAATCAGCCTCATTCCCCAGTGATCCAGATATAAAGTTTTGTTTTATTTCTACATAAAGACACAGTATTTGGTATGAAGCCCAGTGCCAATGCAAAGTTTTTGCCAGCAATCATGGCCCAATTCAGTCAAAATTCACAGGGAAAATTTTTTTAAAAGAAAAACACAAGCACAGTTTCAGTTATGTATTATGTTGCAAATACTTGAATTTCAGGATAATACTTATCATACTGACAATGTAATGACAATATCAAATTGCTATGATGTGTAGAAAATTCAAATAAAGACAACATTAAAGGATTCAAATGTAATCATTATAACATATTGCAGATTGTAGACCTGGTTTTATAAATTTAATAAAATGATGGTAATGCTTTTTTTTTCTTTTTTTTTTTTTCTTTAGAGAGAGTCTCACTCTGTTGCCTAGGCTGAAGTGCAGTCTCCAACTGCTGCCTCCAACTCCTGGCCTCAAGCACTGCTCCCATCTTGGCCTCCCAAAATGCTGGGATTACAGGTGTGAGCCACTGCTCCTGGCCCTGGTAATACTATTTAAGAAAATAGTATATTTGAGTCTTCTTATATAGTATTAATCAGACATGACCCTTTTTCATAATATCACCTATATTCTGAATTCATAGCCCCTTGCTTTCTCTTGCTTTTTTTTTTTCTTGAAGAAATTTCCACATCTACTGGCTTCCTTTTACAAATATTTAAACATGTTCAGGTCTTTCCTATATTGAAGTAAACCATCTTTCCTTGACATAGCATGATAAGAGTTTGATACTTTCATATCTGTAATTCATTAAAGGTGGGCCATCACAGGAAGGGGTGTGAACTGGACAATCCCTGAAGAGGCTGACAGCTGATGACTGTTGTCAGAGAGCACTCCCAACAGTGGATTCAAGTCCTTCATTGAGAAAGATTGGGTGTCATATGACAGTGTTCAGTGCAGTTCATCCTTTTAGTTATGTGGATTTGCTTCTTCAAAGACATTTCTGGAAGTAGCTCCTCCAGAGTTCTTGTATATTTTTCCTATGAGGATCATAGAAATAAAAGAGGTAGTGTCTGCACAGCTATAGTGGGTCTCATTGTCTTCATCAACTCATCAAGCACATCTACTATCTTGCTAGCTTACATATAAATGTTATGACAGAGGCTATCATGTTTGAGGATTATAGTCCTCTTATCTAATCTAATTAATTCTCAAAAGGGAACGAATTATTTGGCTGACGAACATATTCCTCCATTTTGTTTAACTGGAGCCTTATCTCTTTCTACTTAAGATCAGTTATCCCAGCTGGGCACAGCTGTAAGCCCAGCACTTTGGGAGACCAAGACAGGTTGATCACCTGAGGTTAGGAGTTCCAAATTAGCCTGGACAACATGGTGAAACCTCTTCTCCACTAAAAATATAAAAATTAGCAGGGTGTGGTAGAGGACGTCTGTAATCCCTGCTACTCGGGAGGCTGAGGCAGGAGAATCACTTGAACCCAGGATGTGGAGGTTGCAGTGAGCTGAGATTGCGCCACTGCACTCCAGCCTGGGTGACAGAGTAAGACTCCGTCTCAAAAAAAAAAAAAAAAAAAAATCAGTTATCCCAACTGGATATTGACGCCTCTTTTTCCCTTCTGGTGCCTTAGTACAAAGAGCCTGTAGTTCTTAAGCAGCAGTTGCAACTTATAATGCAATGGGTCTCTTATGCCCCTGACAGAAGGATCCCCTATTTTAGAAATGAAGTTTTCTAAACTAGCAGTGCCCATGAGTGAAAGGATTGGAAGTAAAACTTATGCAAGTGGGTCAACTTTTTGTTATCTTTTTTTTTTTTTTCATAACATGAGTAGAGCTTAGCAATGATCATTTACTTGCCCTTTTCTTTATGTTTCTAATTACTCACGATTTCTCAAATACAATAGCTATATCATACAAGCTAATACATCTAATTCCACCAGTATAACATTCCAATTTGCTACCTGGTGCTAAGATTAACAGCTCCACCTACCACCAATGATGAAATCCTCATTGTCAGCTTGGTAGTAAGTGATCCAGCTTCAGAGCTTCCTCTTTAGCACTAGCTTTCTTAGACAGCTTGGGCTTCCCTGGAAGTATGCTCTAACATGGAGTTTAGCATGCTAGTGGTTTATTATAGAATGAGGAAGGAAGTAGGAGGCAGCAGAGGGAAAGTCAAGCTGCGATGCAGACCCAATCACATTTTAGCAACTCCATAGGAAACGCCAGAGCTAGAATGGCCTTCAGAGATTTTCTGAACTAGACACAGATCACCAGAAATTCATATATCTGTATCAGCCATTGGATGTGGGATGTCCATAGAAGGGCTTGGGCTAGGTAGCTTCTTTTCAGCCGAAACTTCTTTTGGAGTGCCCTGAAGGGGCTCAGACTAAAAGTCCACTGACAGCATCCCCCGTACCTAGTACAATATGTATTTCATTGAAAGAACATCTATTAGGCAAATCACTGTGTTTACCACATTTGTAGTTATGAAAGTTACCTTCAATTCTATATTACCCAAGAGTACAATTGCTGGGCATATGTTTTAATTTTGGTAAATACTATTAGATTTCTTTCAGACGGTCTCAAATATTTATATTTGTAAAGGCATCTGGGAGAGTTCCAACTCCTCACCACATCAATCTTTAAGTGAGGTTAAGTAATAACCTACCTTTCTGATTATAGTTCTTCCATTGGGCAAAGGGCAATTTTTATTACTTTTATCACTAGTGAATTTAATATCTATGCAGCTGTCAGCCTTTGGAGGTTCCCCTCTGTGAGTTGCCCGTTCACCTCCATTAGCTGCTTTTCTATTCAGTTTTATGTCTTCTTTCTTTTTCTTTTTAGAAATTAATCTCTTGTCATTTTCAGATGTTGCAAATACTTTTTCTCAACTTGTCACTTATTTCTTCAGTTCGTTTATGATCTTAAGAAATATTTAATTTTAGTATAGACTAGTTCATCAACATCTGACTATGCAAATTGTAATTTTGCAGCTTTTTCTACCTCAAAGTCACAAAAATGTTGCTTTATTTTCTTGTTTTATTTTATTACCTTTACATTTAGGTGTTTCATACTTTTAGAGTCTACATATACATACACGACCAATTTTGGCAATTTATATATTAATTTCATCTTAGTTGTCCAGTGAAGATAACATAATCATTCATTATATTATAATGTTTTAAATCTCTATTTATATTGTAATTATGTCTCCTTTTTTACCCTTGATTTGTATTTTTCTCCTTTCTCAATAATTGGATGTGAAATGCCAGGTTTTAATATTTGAGTGACTAAATGGATACAGGATTTATATGGCTTAAGTTCTGCACATGCTATTTTATAAAAATGGGGATAATGATAGTATTTACCTCATGGTGCTATTATAGAGAGAAATGAGAAAGTAGGAGAGGGCAGAGGGAAAGTCAAGCTGTGCTGCAGGCCTGGGGACAGTTTTAGGCAATTTTCATTGCCTCAATTGCCTCAATTGAATTGTACGTAGAATACTTTGAATGTAACGTGAACAAAACAAGAGCTTAATGAATGCTATTCATTATTATTAATACTACAATTATCCTTTATTATTTCATCAATATTATTATTTGCAGGTAAATCATAATATAATTTTAAGCTTTCTAGCAGCCAGCTTGAAAAAGATAAACCTAATCAAGTACGCAGTTCACACAGTCCAAATATTTTGAGACATTAATTTTTCCTTTCTGTATTTTCTACTCTTAGCTTCTCCCAAAATACACACACACACACACACACACACACACACACACACACACACCTGCAGGAAAGTAGCAGGTGTAACTCCATTGTAAAAAGTAAGGAAGGTCTGGAGTACAATGTAAAACAGCCTGAAGGACACAAGTAATTATTTTCTGCCAAACTAAACTTATATTTCCCTTTGGGAGAAACAAAACTCATGTGTATCAATAAAATGAGACGTAGGTCCTGTCTTTGTCAGAGAGTGAGAGCCTGGAGTGAGGCCACGATCCCAGACAGGAATGCAGGAATGGCTGCAAGAAGCACAGAGGGAGATGGAAGGACAGATTTCAAGATGTTACCCTCATCTATTGTCTGCTGATTCAATTAATATTTGACTTAATAGGTCACAAACTTGAAATTTTTTAAGTCACACTTTCTAGGCTTTATCTCATAATTATTGAAACAGAATTCCTTGTGCAGAAGCCCAGAAAACTTTCCATCGAATGACTTTTTTGGAATGATGTTTAAGAATAGCTAAAGAAATGATGAAGAAACGAATAAGGCAATGCATCTTATTCAGCTATTATATCCAATCGTGCTTGCATTTATTCACTCCTTCACAGACAAAATATTTACTGATTTCTTAATATATCCAGCACTGTGGTAACATTGGGAAGAGAACAGATATAATTCATGCCTTACCGTAGAGTACTGTTTGATAAGTTATATAAAGAGATAACTTACATGACAGTGTGATAGTCAATATGACAGTGCTGCTCCAATAATGATGATGTGGGAGCACCTAAAAGGGGATATTTTCAATAGATTTTGAGAGGCTTTGAGAGATAGAGAGAGTTTCAGCAGTAAGCTTGACCTTGTCCTACCCTGGAAAGTATGTATGCAGGTAATACAGTATCCCCAGCACAGCATCTATTTCTCAGAGTGACTGACTCAACAATTGCTTCCAGTAAATTTTCTCATCATTACTTCTCATTAACTAATGTGCTGGAATCAGGCTGGCATCCTTCCAACTATCTTAAGGTTTTATACATCCCTAACAAGTGATTTGGTTTTGTTATTTTCTTGATATCGCTTCTAGATAGCAGCTGACATTTACGTTCTCAGATGAGACCTCCTTTGTTGCCTACATCTTTCAAAACACATGTTTCAAGTTCCTTTTAAAACAAAATAAAAGCCACTGTGCATTAGGAAATTAAGCATGTGAGGCAGTGAAAATGTAGTGGTCTTCACATACCTTTTGATTTCTTTACTTAGAGCCTAGACATAGATCTGAGATCCCTCAATTCAGTTCTCGGTACCCTTTCAAGTTGTAGTAGTCTCCAGTGTCTTATAAACTGTCATAATTAAGGTCCTTGGAAGATTAAAGTAATCCTAAATATTACTCTTATTTAGCAGCAGCATACATATCCAAATCAACACCCAGGAACACAGACACTATTTCACTCAGTGTAGTCAATAAGCCAAACTTTGTAAAGATCCTGGGTTATTTGTGTAATCAATAAAGCATGGACACTAAATAAGACTGACATTTGTGGAATTGTCTGGGGAGTTTCAACACCAAAACTAAAATAAAGAAATGAAAGTACAAACCACCAAAGAATTACAGGATATATTCTAAAGTTGTAATTTTCTTAAAGACTTAAGACTATTTTCAGAATGGAAAATTGAAAAGGAAAAGAAAAGAATGTTTCCAGGCTGGGCATGTTGGCTCATCCCTGTAATCCTGGCATTTTGGGAGGCCAAGGAAAGAGGATCACTGAGTCCAGGATTTCGAGACCAGACTAGGTAACATAGTGAAATCCCATCTCTACAAAAAATAAAATAAAATACATTAGGCAGGTGTGGTGGCTTGCACTGGTAGTCCTAGCTATTCAGGAGGATGAGGTGGGAGGATTGCTTGAGCACAGGTGGTAGAAGCTTCAGTGAGACACGATCGTGCCAATGCACTCTAAGATGGGTGACAGAGCAAGACTCTGTTTCAATTTTTAAAAATGTTTCCATAAAAGTTCTGTTTAAAGGAAAAGTATAAAAAGCCCTTCTATTATGAGACTTAGTAAGCCCAGAGAGTAAAATGGAAATAAATAAAATAGTTTCAAGGGTTGTTGAGATTATTTCTTTTTTGTTTGAGCAAACGTTTAAAGAGCTCAAATAAATGTCACTTTATTTACTTCTGTGAGACCTGAACACTTCTGATAAGTTAGTAGGAAAAAGAAATAGGAATTGGATGTGAAACTATTATAAATACATAGTTTATATTCCTTGGATTTCATTATGAATGCAAAGAGCACATTTAGCAAAATACCATGAAATTTCATTTGGTATTCTTAATTAAATCTCATGAAATACAATAAAGGAAATAATAATAAAACTGATATTTCCAATACTTTTCCAACAAGTGAATGTTCAAACTGAGCTAGTGAGACAATAATGGTCCTGAATGCTAACTGCATGTAATATTCAATTGCAGATCAGTGAGTCGCTGGGTTGAGTTATAACATGACTACAATTGTGTATAATTTTAGAATAATTTTGTATAATTTTAGAATAAGTTCTATATATCGGCTAATATAAATCAGATAATTTAATTCAGAAAATTGGTACAAAATCAATTATATTAATAAAGGGACTCAAGTACTAGGATACTCTGTCGCAAAATTAATCTTGTTTTATTTTCATACCCAATACCAAAGTTTAGAAGTTATGAAATCATGCATGTTCACCCCTGACTTACTTTTTTTAAACTCAGTGAGTTGTGATTTCTAATTTAATAGTAGAGTTCTCTAACTAGCTGACACAGCTGTTCAAAGCTTTGTCCCTAAAATTTTGCTAATCTCATTGTAGAATATTTTGCAGCAGATAACACTAACAGTGAGCATAGGTTATGAGAGACAGAAATGTTAACCACTTCCCAGACAGAAACTCAATGTTCTCACAGTGTACTTTGAAACATGCCTCTATATGTCTAGGAAAGATTGTGATCTCAACAACTCTTTGCTGACAGTACACTCAAAGGCAAAATAAAATATCTATTCTACCTGCCAATTAGTTTCTCACTTAAAGCACCTTACTCTGCTCTAAATGGTCCTTTGTTCCTCATTTCTGTCAAGAAAAAGCATTATGAAATTCATAATGAAATGACTTGCAGTGGTGCCAAAACTGTGGTTCATTTTATCCAAACAAAGAAATTCCAAAATACAGGAGAACTCATGAAATCAAGGAAAAATGATTGAGGATAATGGATACCATATTAAATAATCAACAAATATCAACACCTTTACTGGATACATGCCAGAACCATTCTAACAGATTTAGAATTCATGGGAGACTACCTAACATAATTAAAATTTTGATTTTTTTCAAATATCTTTTAGGTAATTTTGCCAGAGAGTATAAGATGAAAATATAAAGATGGGGCCGGGCGCAGTGGCTCATGCCTGTAATCCCAGCACAATGGGAGGCATAGGTGGGTGGATTACTTGAGGTCAGAAGTTCGAGACCAGCCTAGCCAACATGGTAAAAACCTGTCTCTACTAAAAATACAAAAAATAGCCAGGTATGGTTGCGGGTGCCTGTAACCCCAACTACCCAGGAGGCTGAGGCAGGAGAATCGCTTGAACCCAGGAAGCAAAGGTTGCAGTGAGCCGAGATCATTCCACTACACTCCAGCCTGGGCGACAGAGCAGCACTCTGTCTCAAAAAAAAAAAAAAAAAAAGAGAACTTTTTTTCTTTCTTGATGATATTTAGACCATGTTGAAGCACAGACTGGCTTCCTTATATGAACTCTTCGCTCAGTGAGTTTTCTACTGGAGAAGTAAAAAGGAGCAGTCGGATCAAGATGAATACTGCATATCTTATACAGTAGAATATAGGAAAGTGAAAAAGGTCTTTACTTTTTGCCTAAACAAAAGACTTTGGTATTTACATAATGGATTGTTGGGGCAATTGGAACAAGCAAAAACCTAGAGCAAATTTAAGTGTAAAAACGCTGGTATAGGCCAGGCGCGGTGGTTCCTGCCTGTAACCCCAGCACTTTAGGAGGCCGAGGCGGGCGGATCATGAGGTCAGGAGATCGAGACCATCCTGGCTAACACGGTGAAACCCCATCTCTACTAAAAATACAAAAAATTAGCGGGGTGTGGTGGCGGGCGCCTGTAGCTACTCAGAAGGCTGAGGCAGGGGAATGGCATGAACCTGGGGGGTGGAACTTGCAGTGAGTTGAGATTGTGCCACTGCACTCCAGCCTGGGAGACAGAGCAAGACTTCATCTCAAAAAAAAAAACACAAAACACACACAAAAAAACCACGTTCGTATAACCTTAAAATATATTGGATATTATAACCTGATATGTTTTCTTCATAATTAACATGGGATGGTAATAGACTTTAGAGGAAAAAAGATTTCTATGTACAAAAAAATGGCAAGCAATGGTTTTGACATGTTAAATTATATGCAGCAAAACAAAGTAAATATTCTCAAGGCATTTGACGAGATTTTATGATTTCTATACGAATTTCATATTTTTATGATTTCTATATGAATTTCCAGGAAGGTGATAGAGAACTCAAGTAGCATTTACAAATGTACTTGGATATAGAGTTCATTTGTCATCTGCCACAACCTGGGTTTAAAGTTATGTAGAATATAACTTACGAAATGCTGAATGAGTTACAGAAAATGGGTATGAAATAGAGCCATTCTTTAAGCCACTCTTCCATAAAGGCATATGGATATAATCAAGTTCTGGCTTGTCTAAATTCAATTCCAGTTTATTTGTTTGTTTTAATATTATCTACCAGAAAATATAGTAGTCAAAATTTAAAATAAAATCATGTGCAACTGCAGACAAAATATCTGTCACAGGTAACAAGTGACAATCATTGAAAGAATAAATTTTTCTCCATTTACTGTCAGTCATTCAGAAAATAGTTATGAAATCATACATGTCAGACATGATGTGAGATGCTTGGTTTCCAAATATGAATAAAATAAATAAACCATAATCTTTGCACCCAAGGAACCTACAATCTAGTGTTTGGCAGATGGGAAGAGGGAAGACATTTAAAGAGATAATACAATCTACATTATAGATTTCATCAAAGAGGAAGCACATAATTCAAAGTCATGCATTGTTTATGAAAAGTCGCTAATATAAGCTTTACATCCAAAAATCATAACTATAGAAAAGTGTTACAATTCCAAATTCCATGTATTCTTCTAAATAACTTGGTTATTGTATGAAATCTAGATTTTCTTTGTGCACATTGCCAATTATCTATTTTACACTTACAATAACATGCTGTAAATCAAAATCAAGCCTCCAAACATAACTTTGAAGAGACAGAATTACAAATAATGTACAAAGGCAAACAGCTGTTGCACTAGATTACCCTTCCTGAAAAATGTGATAATGCAGACCCTTTTCTTTCCTGACAGCCATTTAATAAAATAAAGCTCCCCCAAGTGAGAAGCGCCTGCCAACAAAGCTTGAAAAGGTGGTATGCACTCCAGTGTCTTTTTTTGCTGTGTCAGGATCCATACGGAAACATTGTAAAATAACTTCCATAAATCCCTTTCTTTTGTTCACATTTTTCCAAACATTCTTGTTCTGTTTGATCTTTTTCTTTTCTTTTCTTTTCGCTTGGCTCAATAAAGTTATGTGATAGTTTTGCAATTTGTTCTTCTAGAATTATCTAAAGGTGTCATTTATGTACTCTTGTCACAATGTCCCAGAATCTGTCACCTAAAATAGATTAACAGCAGCTGGCTTCAATGATTATGGTGTTCTCTTTGCATTCTGTCTCGAGAAGCTGAAGTAGAAAACAGGAAATTTTGTAATTCTTGGAAAATGAAAATAAACTAGTAGTTGTGCTGAGGAGAGATTGTAACTAATGTGCTCCATAAATGCAAATAACTGAGTTCAGAATAAGACATAAGTTTAATTAATAATATTGCTTTTAAGCAGTGCAAGAAATAGAACATTTTATTTATTGTTCATATAATTCATATTTCTGAGGTGAAACCAAGGTACTAAAGACCCAGTCTTTGGAATTTCAGATGTTAAGAACTTTTAATTCATTAGTTGATTTTTTTTTCTTTGATCTCCTCAAAATTTTGTGTCTTGAAGATAAACCAAAAATAAACTTAAGAAACATGGAAATCTACTAACTCAAGTAAGGAAAACTCTAGAGCTAAAACTTCAGATATGGATGAATTCAAGTTTTATAATAAAGGGTCTGTTTCTTTCCCACTGTCTCTTATTGCTACTCTCTTAATGGTAAAAATGACGGCCCAAGACTCATTCTACTAACTGATCAACCTGCTGCAAAAAGAGTGACCTTAGCAACGTAACTCACACAAATTCCTAAATGGATACTGATTATTCTTAGCTTAGATTGCTCCAGTGTTACTCATTATTTCCAGGGAGGTGGAGTATTTTGATTGGCCAACCCAGATTATGTTAGACACCTGTGAAAGAAAAAGATCATCTGATAATTTAAAAGTCTACAGAATCACATGGAGTAGAATAAAGGTTATTTTCCAAAGAAAGAATCACTAGGCAAGAAAAGAAAATTGGCAATTGTCTCCTATATCTTACTTTCAAAATATGTCTTTAAAGATAATATAATTAAATTGTAAAATATTTGAGAAACAATAAAGAAAATTAGTTGACTATATGTCCACCACCCGAATATAACTGTTGCCATTTTCATTTATTCTCTTTTTAGATATATATAGACAGATGATAGATAGATAGATAGATAGATAGATAGATAGATAGATAGATAGATGATAGATAGATAGCAGACTTCACTAGCATAATCATGCCAACAAATACAATACTTTTTTCTTAACACTAGGACATAGACTTTTTTCATGTGTTAGTTTTCCTTTTTCTTTTCTTCTTTTTTTTTTTGTTTTTTGAGATGGAGTCTCGCTCTGTTGCCCAGGCTGGATTACAGTGGCACGATCTCAGCTCACTGCAACCTCCGCCTCCTGGGTTCAAGCAATTCTCCTGCCTCAGCCTCCTGAGTAGCTGGGTTACAGGTGCACGCCACCATGCCCAGCTAATTTTTTTTTTAAACTTTTTAGTAGAGATGGGTTTTCACCATGTTGGCCAGGTTGGCCCCAAACTCCTAACCTCAAGTGATCTGTCCACCTCGACCTCCCAAAGTGCTGGAACTACAGGCGTGAGTCACCATGCCAGCCTTATGTGTTCATTTTTAAAAGTACTTAAACTGTGCCATTGTGATGACTTCTTAAATTGCTTCACATTTTCATTATAATAATTAACCTAACAATGAATATTACTGTGCATATATTTTCTCCCTCTTTAAATTAGTTGCATAAAATAAATTCTAGGTAGATTCAATAGCCTAAAACTTAGGAGAATTTCATGGTAAAAGATAATTTTTAACAAAATTGTGTACAATACTTTGTAAAACTCTCTGTTATAGAACTTATTAGATTATGATCTGTTTCCTCACAGTGCATACAATACTGAATATTGATCATTTTTCTCATAATACTGTTTTTAAACTAGGATTTAAATATTCTTATTATTTTATTTTACGTTTTAAAAACCTGACAGGTAACATTGCATGTATTTATCATATAAAAGGTGATATTTAGAAGTATATACCCATTGTGGTTTGACTACATCTAACTAATTAACATGAACCTTACCTAACATGGTTATCATTTTCTATAATGAGAAAACTTAACATCTACTCTCTTAGCATTTTTTAAGAATACAATAATTGTGCCGGGCACGGTGGGTCACGCCTGTAATCTCAGCACTTTGGGAGGCTGAGGCGGGCGGATCGCGGGATCAGGAGATCGAGACCACCCTGGCTAACAAGGTGAAACCCCGTCTCTACTAAAAATACAAAAAATTAACCGGGTGTTGTGGCGGGCGCCTGTAGTCCCAGCTACTCGGGAGACTGAGGCAGGAGAATGGCGTGAACCTGGGAGGCGGAGCTTGCAGTGAGCCGAGACTGCGCCACTGCACTCCAGCCTGGATAACAGAGATTCCATCTCAAAAAAAAAAAAAAAAAGAATACAATAATTTTATTAACTGGAGTCACCATGCTATACAATAAATCATTTGAAATTATTCCTTCAACAAAATGGGGAAAGACAGTATCTTTGCTAAATTGATTTAGCAAAACTGGATATCTACATGCCGAAGAATGAATTTTTTGGCATTTTCTCACACCACACACAAAAATCAACTAAAATTGATTAAAGACTGAAGTATTAGATCATAAACTATGAAACTGCTAGAAGAATACATAGGCGAAAAGCCTAGGGGTCCAGGGAACGGTATTTTGGATAAGACCCCAAAAGCACAGACAACAAAAGCAAAAATTGACAAATGAAGTTACCTTAAACTAAAAAAACAATCAACAGAGTGAAAAAACAACCTACAGAATAGGAAAAAAGTTTCCAAACTGGACATCTGATAAATGGTTAATAACCATAATACCACACAAAAAACTCCACTCAATAAAACAAATAACTTGATTTTTAAAGATGATTGAAATATTAATTATTTAAAATACTAATGATTGTCATAAATTTAATGCCCATTGTGTGACAATTGCACGCTAATTTATACTATGAGGAGATTTTGATATTCCTATTTTTCAGAAAAGAAAACTAACTCACAGAGAAATAACACATTTCCAAGTTCTCTCAACTGGTTCAAAATGTAAATTAAAGACTTCTCAACATAAATATTATCAACCTTTCCCATTACTTCTGTGTATCCAAATTTGTGATCTTGCACCTATATCAATAAGAAAATATTTGATCTTACACTACAAATATGTGTTTGCATAAATATATATAGATTTCGTGCTTGTACTACTAATACATCATGTACATTTTGAAACAAATTTCAAATAAAGAACTTCAAAAAGTAAAATATAAATAAAAAGTGAGTCTGTTGTTTCTTTACACTCCCCAAAGCAATGGCTTACATATCCCCACCCTTTCTGGCAGCTTCCCTTGGCTGTTCTCTTCCCACAACTAAGATCATCTGACTCTCATCTGCAGAATTCAGTATTCCCGTGGCTCTAGCTAAAGGAGCACCCTAGCTAATAAAACAACCCAGCTAAGGAAACATCCTTAGCTTTAGGTATGTAAGTATTTAATTTTAGGGTGAATTTATTTTTCATTCAAATGATGCTTGTACATTTCACTTTGATCTCAGGTTCTAGTGGGACTACTGCACTTCCTAAGGGTAAGTGTTCTGTGTACCTTAGGCTGTTAATGAAGTTCTACCATCCCTTTTCAAATTTAAGCCTTAATAACCAACACAGTACTTTGATACCTTTAGGTTATGGACTCTATTTTCCATCCCAACTCCAGAGAGAAATATTTTACATAAATCACAGAATGATTTAACTAATAGCAATGGTTTGCCTACTCTAATTTACAAATATTGAGCTTCTTTTCTTGCTCTGTTTCTTCTGTGCTGGGATTTATCTTTAGTTATTGCTTAATTATCTTATTCAAATTATTTCCAGGTTTAGCACCTATTGCTTGCCACCGTAATCTTAATTTTGTTCTATCTAAATAAAATCTATCACCTGTTCTTTACCGGGGTTTGGCCTCGTACCCTTCTATGTCCTGAAG
Source organism: Rhinopithecus bieti (assembly GCF_001698545.2). NCBI lineage: Eukaryota > Metazoa > Chordata > Mammalia > Primates > Cercopithecidae > Rhinopithecus > Rhinopithecus bieti. The sequence continues at coordinate 2,456,828 of NW_016810178.1, forward strand.
TCAAGCTCCAGTTCTCATCCCCATTTGGTCTACTCCACTTAATATAATTACACTTTTTTTCTGCCACATATCATCTGGCTTACCATATTTCAGGGAAGAGGAAATACTGTTTTTGTTTCTATTTGGGCTGATTCCTAATTGAGATTCTTTAAAATAAGCTTTACACAATGACTAAATGGTTTTATTTAAGAAAAAAATTATATATTATATGTGTATAATATGTGTGTGTATGTGTGTATATATATATATGTTTTATGCAGACCCTTGATAATCATAGTATTCCTTCTCCCTCTGGAAGTCAGTTTATTTAATAATGTTCTTTACGATTTTAGACTATAGATTTGGCTCACAATTGCCCAAGGGATCAGGTACAGAAAGATGTAAAAATTCATCAACATTTCTGCAAAAGCATAACCTTCAACTTTTTACTAAATGTGCATTGATGGCAATGTTGGTCCCAGGCAAAATCAAGAAGTTGAACCACATTTATTGCCTTCTGAAATGCAACTTCAATGTAGAACATCCTTATTTCACAGGTGTTTTATACTGTCTTAAATCCATCTGTAAAAAGAGTTGCAATGTAGAGAAAAATGTAACACTATTGATAATATCATAGATTCCTCTTCCCAAGATATATTGAATTTTATAAGATAAAAAAATGGGAAAGCTATATTTACCATGGGAAAGCATCAACATTATCAAAGAAATCACAGTTTACCTGTTCTGTCCAGAGGGTCCAATCTCAATTTTTAAATAAATTTTAAGGATATTAGCTCTACAAAAACTTACATTAAATTATTCAATGATTTAAACATAATTTTATTAAAATTAAAAGAATGTACTAATTGAACAAGGAATTCTTAATAAACAGTACAGGAATTTTTAATTAGTTAAAATAAATAATTTTAACACTTACACAAAATTATATAATTTCTTTTTTATAGTCCATAAACGTAGTTGCTGTGGTCTTGAAAAATTAGTCTACTTTCCAAAATTACATTGTAACCCTTACGTCTATCCTTCTGATTAAAATAGAATGCACTTCTCTTATAGTTACTTCATTACGAGGCCTCATATGCATACTGCGTCGAAAAAAATAGAATAAAAGAAGAATAAATTAGTATCTTCCACAGTTGCTTATATCCTTTAATTGATACTCATAGCTCAGTCAATAACATCTAGGTTCAACATTTTACAAAGTCTGTTTTCAATTTACCTGTTCTTTCTGCAATTTATAGCTTAAATGAATCCTATGTTCAAGTCAGATTTGAAACAACTCAATACTCCCTGAACTAGCCACAAACATTCCTACCTTACTAGAATGCCCATTTTACCTCTGCCTCTCCAAATTCTTCAAGGCCTAATCATTGGTAATACATAATACAGGCCATCTTGAGGATCTGTTGAATGTAATGGTATCTGTTGATAAAACACACACACACACACACACACACACACACACACACACACTTCAGTTGTAATACCTGGGCTATCATATGTTCTTTATATTAGAAACTTCTAGCCTACATGATATGATACGCTGCTTCATCAGTGACTTTTTTTTTTTTTTTTTTTTAGTACTGTTACATAAAAAGAAAAAAATGTTAGAAGGTGATGCAAAATATCTGGATTTTCAGCTCTGCAACTAACTTGGACAAGTCACTTCATCATCTTGTGCCTCAGTCTTGAGTATGAAATGTGATAATAATGGCATATATCTGTGAGTTACTATCCTATTTTTGACATTCTGATTTTGAGATCCACATCCCAAAATACAATCATGGAAAGTTAGGCTTCTTATTGTTTATTTTTATTCATTAATTAATTTAACCCATGTTTATTAAAAGCTGACTTGGCACTAGATGTTGTAGTAAAATACTTTAATATTAGTTTAATGAGACAGAAAACTCCAGAACTTGTCAGGAGACTTTAGTGAGCTAGGGGGTATACTCTAATCCATTTGCTCCCAAAAGCAGACTTCATTTTTTCAGTTAGGTATCAGAATTCAATATTTCTTTAAATGCCCACTTTCTTGGGTGGCCAATAAGTCCTGAAGAAGTCTATAACTGTCCATCTCTCGGTCACTGTTGCATGTTAAGCAATTGGACTTTCTCATAATTAAAATATCAAGGAAAAGCACAAATGACCTGTTTTATTATTTAATATATATTCTTAAATCTTTAATTTTTGATATTTTCTAATGTTTGTTTCTCTCCCAGATTGTAAATGGTTAACAGACAGTTACAATTTCTTGTTCATCTTTATAATCTATATGCCTTGTACATAATTGGTAATCAATATAAATTTACTGATTTATTTCACAGAGAAGGAATTCCTGCTGCAAATTTGGGTTATCCAAGTAAAACAGCCTGAAAGAAGAAATATAAGTTCTTTCCTACTATTTAAGCTACTTGCAACTCTTCTTGGATAGCTGGTTATTCTATTACTCAAGTAATAGTTAAGTCCTGAATAAGTTCTGCCTTATGTACTTACACGTATTTAGTAAGTATTTAATCATCTGTTTAAAAAATAATTATTTGCTGCCTACTTTGTGAAAGAAAAACTGCTATCGAATTTGAGTGTCTACAGAACAGAGGTAAGACAGCTAAACTCTCAATGAACTTTCATTCTAGTGAGAGAGACAAACAGTAAACGTATAAATAAATGAGCAAAATAATTTCACAAAATAGTATATACTATGAGAAAAATAGAAATGTATTGACACCATACACTGTACAGGGAAGGACTCTGAGTAAATGAGAGTAAGCTTAGAATTGACTGACAAGGTCAGCAATGTGACAGTTGAAACATTCTAGGTAAAAAAAAAATGGAAAATGCTTCCAAAATTCAGGACACAATGAAGTGTGGCTGAAATCTAATTCTCTAAAATATGTTGCAGTAGATCACATTCAAAGATATATATATACGAGCCAGAAAAATGTGAAAATATCTAAAAAATAAAGTCTATACCAATGAATTAGGAATTTCATATCATCTAATCCAACACTCAGTAGTAATTATGTTCTTCCTATTTCATAGAAAAATAATTTGCCATTCAAAGACTTTGTGTAACTTTACCAAAGAAATAACTGGTAGAGTTGGTGTTTGAAATCAAGAAATTTTCTTTACAGAGCCCATACTCATCTCACTATACTAGCCTACCTTGATTGTGTTTCCCAGGGTTTTTGGGTTTTTTGTTTTTTTTTTTTTTAGATGGAGTCTCGCTCTGTCACCCAGGCTGGAGTGCAATAGCATGATCTCAGCTCACTGCAATCTCCGGCTCTTGGGTTCAAGCAATTCTCCTGCCCCAGCCTCCCAAGTAGCTGGGATTACAGGTGTGCGCCACCACGCCAGGCTAATTTTTGCATTTTTAGTAGAGATGGGGTTTCACCATGTTGGTCAGGCTGGTCTCGAACCCCTGACTTCATGATCCACTGGCCTCAGCCTACCAAAGTGCTGGGATTACAAGCATGAGCCATAGTGCTTGGGCTGTTTCCCAGTTCTTGATCTTGGATCCTTTTAAGGACTTCTATGCAATACATCCTCTAAGCATCTTTCCTACAGACAAATGTTTCACTTAAGTTTTGAAGTATCCTTTGACTAACTTTTTGGTACCAATTGTCAAAATCCTCCCATTCTTCTGCTTTTTTTTTTTTTTTTTTTTTTTTTTT